>NW_013675046.1:11628-16858 GCF_000517525.1 Limulus polyphemus | reverse complement strand
ACCTCTGCGATCTTTAGCTTTGTTATATCCAGCTTCCATACTCAAAATGTTCTCTTTGATACTGCTCTTGAGAACCCTGTTCAACGTTTTCTTCACTGGAACATCTGTTGAACCTATACGCTCTGTCCCTTCTACGTAATTATCCAGAAAATGTTGACATCCCATTGTCCAATCTACCGAAATATATTTACTCTCCTGATTCACCGTTTCTGGAACCATATTACTGATGCAAATTCACCTCTAGGTTATATATCATTTTTGGTGTTATGATATATTTGTATTTCATATTTTGATACTCATTTATCATCCTTTAGTTGTTCACATTTTCTCCCTTAATTCACATCCCGAGCGACTTTCTTCAATCCACTTCAATGTCTCTTTCTTTGTTTTCTTTTAATCCCCACATCCACTTTCTACTATCATATTTCATGGCCTAGGATCCATAGGATGTCCTCCTTATTAAGTGCTCTCACTCTGGAATGTGGTCATCAATTGTGTGCTCGTACAGTAACCCGAGGTGAATTTCGATAGCGTGGGTTCTGAAAATATACCCTTAACGTCGGTCCAATGTTCTGAGTTAATTGTTCCGTCCTGAAGGAACCATTCCATCTTCACTGGTCTTCCTCTTAATCTAAAAATACAATTAAAATATTTGTTTCAAAAATATGTACAAAAATATGTTTGGTTAAAATTCATTTTTTTAGGTTTTGTTTATATGTCAATAGATGGCACACTCTTCATTTCTTTAAAACAATGCATAGGAGGAACCAAATGAGCAACATTCAACACTTTAACAATGTATTTAAATTCTAGAATTGATAGTGGTTACTTATGCATGTACATATCAATTCGCGTGAATTGACAGATTATATATTTATGGCGAAACAGAAAAACAAACACAAGAGAAAAAATGTTGAATATGTAATGCAAAATAGTAGAACATGATTAGGGATATCTGGAGAGACAATGATCGAAGACATTTAGGAATGTGATTGGGTATTTGTTAATTGTGGGATTGTTTAATTTCCTTAATAAAGCTTCTCTGATTTTTTTCTGTTAATGTTGGTGTTCATTTAACCTGATCTTCAAGTTACGCCCTGTTACAGCTATAAAAAAAGCTAGGCAACTGTTACAATTAATTTTAGTGGGGTGTTTTCGTTTTATAATTTTCTTAACATGTTTTTATTCCAGGGGTGAAAACAAATGTAGGCGTTATGTTAAGGTTATATTTATGTGCTAGTATTCCCGAAATTTTTTATAGAGGTATGCTAATATTTTTTATATATGGGATAGTGCAAGTGATTAGGTTTCCTTTGTTTTGGGAAATGTTTGGGAAAAGTATATGTAACTAAAACACATTGCTGCAATAACAATAATTTAACCAAAACTAAAATACTTAGAGAGTGAAGGAGTAACAAACAAAAATACTGTACATATTTTAAAATGTGCAATTTACATGAAAAGTGCATGTTATTCAGTGTTGGTGAAAGTTGTTTGATGTGGAGAGTTTCTTTAATGAATAAATCCAGATCAGTGTTGGCCTTGCAAAGGATACTGACAGTTCATAATTTAAGTTCGTGTTCTGTTTCTTCACTCTGTTGCTGTATAGAGTTCAGTAAAGGTCTGTTTTTAAATATTGATGTATCCAATCCACTAGTGTTACGGTTAATGAGGATGTCTCCATTGACCTCAGACCTTTTCATTTGCAAGGTGAAAATAATAATAATTTACCTTTTTTTTCCACTAAAGTTAATAGAAAAAAAAACACATACAGAAGAAATTACATAACTGGTATTCTAATCACGTGATCCACCAGAAACTAGACACTACTACTGTACTTACAGAAACTAAGTTTAATAATAAAAAGGATAACGACACTTAAGATAAACAACACTGTTTATTTATAACAGAAGGGGACACAAATAAATGTTTCGGAATTTTATATATTCCGTCTTGACGACACTAACAAATTTAATATCCTTAACAACGACCATCCAACGTGACAAAATAATCCAAAGATAACTGAGAGAATTTAGAAAAATATATATCATATTCAAAAATGTTGCTGCCTCATTGTATCTGACAGGCTCTTTACAAATATATCTCTAAATGAAACCATTGATATTTACATATCTGAACTTTCGCGTAATAATATTTTGCTGAATAGATTTGCTGAACCTCAAATTAAGACCATGTTGGATCTTACAATCAAGGATTCACATTTCCGATTCAACAAACCCCTCTTTGAACAAATAGATGGCGTGACAACGGTCTTCTGCTGGGTCCATTGTGAGTAAATATATTTCTCTCGTATCACGGACACAAATGGCTCGATGTCATTGTCACATCTACATATAAGCCTACATTTTAGTTTACATGTGTAGATGACGCTTTTCGTGGCTTTATTTGTCAAACTGTTTCTTCGTTTGTAGTGAAGCACAAAGCTGCACTATGGGCTATCTATGCTCTGCCCACCAGGGATATCGAAACCCGGTTTCTAGCGTTCTAGATCCGCAGACATACCACTGTGCCACTGGGGGATATCAAGACGAACAGGAAAAAATTCTTGAACACGTATACAACCTACATAAAGATATACAATTCATACTGGAAAGTGAAAACAACTACACTATAAATTTTTTAGACGTTAACATTACACACACCCCTCCCCTAGAGCTTTGCGCAAAGCTCAACGAGGGTTATATGCGCAAGCTGTCCCTAATTTACCAGGGTAAGACTATAGGGAAGGCAGATAGTCATCACTAGTAACCGCCAGCTCTTGGGCTACTAGTAGGATTGACCGTCAGATTATAACGCCCCTACTGCTGAAAGGGCAAGCATGTTTGAGGTGACAATGATTCGAACCTGCAACCCACAGATTGCAAGTCGAGCGCCCTAACCACTTGCATACAATGGGGTTCCAACTGTAATATTTATTGTTTATCTATTATTGGCTGGTAATTTCTGTTCCACCCCGTATTTAAGCTTTTAAAAGGAATACACTTTTCTGTAAGAAAGCTATCTACAAAGGGTAATTATAACAACTTATACACTAGAATTCATTTTTTTAAACTACTACTAGTTATTAATGATACTTATAAAGACGGATACTCCGATTGAAACTATGTCACCTCAGTGAAATTGATTGACACAATTGTTTTGGTTTTTGAATTATGATGTAATAAAAAAGAAGCAGAAGGAGAAGAAGAACAAAAAATCAAACTTTTTGCTATGATATTTACATACATTCTCAGAACTTGTACTCAGTCATTACATAGATATTGTTATAAAAGGAAACACTGTATAGTATTGTTAAGTTATGATGGCCTATTGAGAATATATTTAAAATAACATTTCGATTAACAATCTGAGCCATTCCTACATACACAGTGCTTCCACTTTCCTGATTATAATCATGCTTCGCTAGCTTGTTAAAAGTGTTGATAATATCCACACCATAACAAATGTAGTTGTGATAAATGGCTTTTATAAATAGTGTTCCAACCACTGTTGCGTTTATTGTGTTCCAGTCACCGTATTCCTGCCAGAAGATCTGCCATTGTTTTAACATATTTGTGACGATGATCCGGGGCTTTGGCCACTCTATATTACATTACATAGAACAGTGATATTGTTCTTACAAGGATATCAAGTTCATTTCTTTGTTATAAATTTTGATACTATAAAATTTACAGTGGGATTGAACCAGTTAAAGATTCATAAGACATATTATAAATCTAAATGTTATAAAAATCTTATTTCTGTGAATTAACAATAAAAAATAAAAATGATTTTAACTTTCGGTAATGAGTGATGCCAATTCTTTCGGTTTAATTTTTTAATATAACCGAACATTACGTCGTAAAACTGATTTTTTTCCGAAATCAACGGAACATTTACTGTACAAAAAAATAGCTATCACTCAAAATTACTAAATAGCCCCCTGGGAATGTAGCTAAGGTTTCTAGAGTTCGTCGTCAAGGGTATATAATGTCGCACTATTCATAGTATGTCACGTGATAAATTACACCACAGGTGAATTCAATAACAAAAGCACCAAAAATTATGAAGTAAGAAACAAGAAATATGTTATTTGGTTTTCTCGTGGCAGTAAAGTTTAAACTATCTTTAATAGTTAACTAAGTTTCAAGAGTTAATGGGTTTTAAGCTTCTTCTTTTTTAATCAGAATTGATGAATCTTGTTCATTAATATAACGGACTTCATTATAAGTATATTTTATCTTTTTCATGTAATTAAATTTTTGAATTTCTAGATATCTGCCATACATGTTCACAATTGATTGTTTCTTTGTTTATAATTAACCAATAGGCTACACTAAGAATATTTAAATCTGGTTTCTAATTTTATAAGTTCGCAGTCTTACTATTCTACCACTCGTAGACTTCACAATTAATACCTGGGTGTTAGTTATCACATGGCCAAGCTAATTCAAGAGGTAAAACTCTGCATGGCGTATCTCTGATCGTAAGAGCTATAAAGTTTTCGTGGTAAGTTATCCTTTGAAAGTAAAATAAAACAACATTTGCAGACAATGTGTATTTTAGTAATTTCTTCTTTTATCACAACTACCATCACAGCAATTTCACATAGCAAATTATTAAATATTGTACAGTTTTATATTCAAAGCCTTTCCAAGAATATATTAAATAATGACAAATATAAACGTCAGGCATAATAGGTGTTTATTTGCCTTTTAGTTTTGAAAATTGAACATTAAAAAATAACATATAGAAAAATATCGGGCAAAATTATATTATATACAAGCGAAAGTACCCGGCTTTGCTCTAGATGACTATGTCAATGTGTGTATTCTGAGCCCATTATAGCATAAAATAACAGTCAAAAATATTTTAAACATTTTTATTTCACAAAAACATTAAAAACACTCCTTTTATGTGTGGCTAGCTTGTCTCATTAAAAAGATGTGTATGTGTATGCGCTCACTCACGTAGATAAAATAAGTATTAATACCCACGTGCACACCTTCAGGATTCACTTAGTATTTGGTAATATAAAGAACCACTTCTTTTATATGTGGTTTTTCGCTAGCTTGCCTCAGGTCACACTTAGTATGAGTGCAAAATTTCAGGGTTCTAGGTTCTTTCCTCTTGGAGCTATAGTGGTCATACACACACACTAAGAAACATGGAGCAACAGACACGCCCTTTTATTATTATAGATATTATCTATGATAGATAAATAGTGGTA
>NW_013675046.1:6405-11618 GCF_000517525.1 Limulus polyphemus | reverse complement strand
TAGATATCAGTTATGATATTTCTAAAATTGACTGTAATTCTGCACAGGCAAGAATATTTATCTTGGGTAAGGCACTGCCAAAATGTACTTCAGTTTGTAAATGTACCTGTTCCACCAAGTTAAATTGTGAATCTCCAGCTTTCATAGCTTCGAGCATACAGTTTTGTATCAGAATTGGGTTGTAAAGGTCGAGCAAGAATCTGTTTTCCATCCGCATTGATTGCCACAAAATTGATTTTGTAATGTTTAAAATTGTACAGGTTTTCTTTCAAGACCCATTAAATAGATAAATATCAACATATCCTATATTATGATGAGTAGGTGTTACCTAAAAATGCATTACTGATAGATGCTTGTAAGTTTCCCTGTGGAATTGAAAACAATTTGTAGACTACATATTTCAAAAGATATTTAGTTGTTCCTTTCTGAAATGATTTAGTGTACGACAGAACAAGTGACAGACTGATCTTGACTTTTCTAGCATAGATAGAAACATGTTAAAGTACAATTTTGAATCCAAATTTATCATTTGATATAATATAAAGTGATTCTTTACTTTGTATGAGTCAGCGTTTTAAACTTACACCATTGAGCAAAAGTTGTTTTGGAAAAAAATGTTCAAATGTAGACAGCTGATCATATCGACTCCTTTACTAACACATGTATCAAAGTTTTGTTCTTTGATTCCATCATTCTCACCATTATTAAAGTCGAGATTTTCAAAATTACCCATTATGTCCTTTGTCACATAGATGAAGTAAAACGACTTCTCTTAGCTTCTCCATTATGACTCATTAATGTAGGTCTTATAGACGTAAGAATTGAGAGACAAAGACAATATAGAATGCAGCAACAGGTTAAAGGATCAAAATTATCTCCACCCTTTCTATGTCACTCCCATCAGGTTTGACAATCTTTGCCTTTATGTGAAGATATAATTGTTCTGGATCTAAGCATTCATCCCCTAAACCTGATATAGAAAATTCGATGAGTCCCCTGTCAGTCATTGAGGATAGAGAGTACTTTTCGGTCCAGTGATCCTCTGCAATCATAGATTGCATGGGAAGGGGGAAAATATGGTCAACTAAGACTTTGTATACTGACTGGACTTTTCATGTAGTCGGAGTGTCATGATTACTTGTCTAAAAGTCTGAAGTCAAGGTACTTTGTCTCTTAGTTCCAGTAAATCTGAACAGGGGCTGTATGTTTCTTCTTTTTCAAAGGTAGAGCAATCTGTTGAACTTCTCATGTCATGTTCTGAGGTCCTTCTATTGCTTCTTGATTTCCAGCATCAACAAACGATTTTCCTTATGTGACATCTGATGTGAAATTTATGTCTGAGTGGACTGTTTGTTTTCCTATGGCTAATGCTCCTACCTTCAGTAATAGTATAGCTGAACTGCCATTGACTGCCAGCACAATAAGGTAAACCGTTTTCCAGTTGGTAATCATAATAGGCATCATAGACAGCTGTTTCGTTATAGTAATATACTCTTTGGATGACGAAAATGAAGTGTTATGATGACTCTCTCTTGTTCAAATGAGATATGTCGACCAATCTCATCCTTTATATCAAACTTCAATAGTTTGAAAATTTTGTTTAGAAACGGGTCAATAATAATGATTTGTATATACGTCAGTGATCATGTCTCCATCTTGACCTTTAGCGTGAATAATCCGTATCAGTGATACATATCCATCACCAACAATACTAGGTTCCACAATATCTGAGTAAATATAGAGTGAATAAAATATTCCATGTATGTTAATTGATGGTACAGGATGGTTATCATTCTTTTCAGGCCCTCACTCTGCTACCATAATCAATTATATAAGACCTGGTCATTACAAAGAACTTGAAAATTTAATTAGAATTTTAAATCAAGTAAAATAGTCACTTCCTAAACCCGATAATCAACCTAAATTTACTTAGATTTGTTCACCTAAAAAGTAAGTGTGGGTGTATATGATGGAGCTTCTATAACACTTGACACTGTGCTATAAGTACTATTTAGACTTGATAATATTCACATGATAACAGAGCCCACTTTAGCTCCATATACTAAGTGACCTTGGACAAATTAGTATCCACATAACATGCCTATGTTGCCAACAATACTTTGACAAACTATGTCACTCGTCTTCTGAAGTCTATCAACCTTGAAAGTTCATGAGTAATAACAGTTCTATGAACATCTGAATTGTCTTTCATCATAAAATGTAAAGCATAACTCTATTTCTTGTTATTCAGCATGGATCAGCTGTACGTGATGTTATCCTGTTTGAGGGATCAAGCTATAAAATTTATGATGATACCCTTTCTATTTTACCAAACACTGTTTGTTTTTATTACTTCCTCATTCACATGATATTTCTTCTACAACGTATACGTCATTTAATTTTTCTACGAGATAGGCTTGCAGTTTGTGCTCGAGTGGATTTCTCTAAATTCTTTCATAAATCGTAAATATTTTATCTATTCATCTAGGCATTTAGCTTTATTAAATTGATGTTTCATTTTACCAATGCATACTTGATTGCCTGCCTTGAATCGACATTTTACTTTGGTGGGTGGTTTGTAAAGTGGTTTTTACCATCACAGACTGATTAGAGTGGTTAAATTCTGCTGATTTCATTATAATGATAAAACTGATCATAGACAATGACTATATTTTTATAGTACGGTAATATATCTGTAAGTTATATTATGAGTTAAATAGCGCCACATTCAAGTTTTAAGTGTTTGATTAAATCTTTCTATTGTTTTGTTATTTAGTGAAAATTAATGTCTTGTTAGTTGAGATAGTGTTGAAACAGACGATTAGTAAATTCTGTGCTAGCGTCTGTTTGAAGTTTACAGGGTTTTCGACCCTGTTTTAAAATATGTGTGAAAGCTATGATGAGTGTCAAACCTTTCTTATTCTTGTGTGGAACAACCCAGGCATACTTAGAAAACACGTCGATTAACATCTGTTATTGAATGATAATACTAAGGTTATAACAGGTGTCACACTAGTTAAAAATGAAGTCATTTCTCCTCATTGGAAAAACAGATTATCTTGGTAAATTTACAGACAAGCTCAATGTTCATTATATACCATCACGGGTCAGTAGTGGTTCCATAAACTACGGATACTTACATGATGATGGGAAGTCCTGTTGTAAAATTGGTGGGTTTATCCTCAATTCTATCAGTAGTGAAAATTGAACTTCTCCACAATGAAAAATATAATAACAGACATATTAAATCCTTCTTGGTACCCTATAATGGTGATATATCCTATGAATATATGTAGGAACTTAAAGACTCAAACCATTTATAACAAGAAAGAAAAGAAGAACTATCATCTAGTTTTAAACAAATGACACATTATTCCAGAGTTAACACTCTTATGTATGGATATTGATTATTTTTCATGTGATGTAGCTAAGTCTTCACCATGGTCTATGGACTGGAAAATGACCTGCACCAGCAGGACTTTTATGGAAGATCAAAAGTGCACTTAAACGTGATTTATTTAAAGTGAATCCTGTTTCGTTTATTTATCATTAGAAGTTGCGAGGTATAACTATCTACAACTCACATTTATGTGTTTAATGTCAGGTTCAACAGGAAGAGGTAAATCACAGTTTTAACTTATCATTGTGAAGTTATCTATCTTATTCGTGAAAATATCGTACGGTTTTATAGTAAACAATATACTAAATTAATACAAACTATTCATAACATTCAATTTGGTCGAAGGATTGCCTGAAAAGTCTCACGGTTAGTTACAGTCTGATAAACCAAATCTGTTCATCATTAATGATTTTATGAGTAAAAGTGAAGAACATAAAATAGTGTTTCAGCTTTTCCCCCATGGAAGTCACCATTTGAATTTATCAGTGATATATATATTGTACAGAAGCTATATCATCAAGATAGAGAAATACATTCTCAATACATTATATTGTTTAGTAATGTCAGAGACAAAGCTCAATTAAATTTTTTAGTGAGAGAGATGTTTACAGCATATGTTAAACATTTTGAAGAAGCTTATCTAGCTGAAATGAGACAACCATATAGTTACTTACACGTTGACTTTAAACTGTAATTACATAACTGGTATCCTAATTACGCGATCTTGAAGAAAGTATAAATTGATGTTTCACTGAATATATATTAATCTATTATCATGACTGTGGCTTTGATATAACGAGAATGATTTTATTTGAAGAAAGGACCATACGTAACTAAAGAACTTGCATGTTTTTGTTTAAGTATTTACTCACGTGTCAAAGGTCAGTTGTGGCTTGTCCTTAGACATACCTCAACGTCCCCAGAATGACTTTAGACATAGTTTTGCAACTGATATTTTTCCAGGGTTAAAGGCTTTGTTTTCTGAGATTAGTTCCACTTCTTCCTTATCAGCATATTTGAGGACGTAATACTGTTTTGCCTCTAAGGTTATACAGTGAGAGAGCCATGCAAGTCTTTCCTGCATTATTTTAAGTAATGTATTAACATAATTCTTAAAAGTATCTCTGGATTTAATTTGAAAGTGGTAAGTCTCGCATATTTTTATCACCTGGTAGCCCCACTTGATTACATTTTTTTTTTTCATTTTTTAAGTGACCGAAGTACCAATGAAAGCTCTCTTATCACCACAGTGGTTACATGGTGATATTGATCTGTATTCTACACATGATCCACATAAGGTAAAAGTTAATTATAAAAGGTAAAACTCAATGATAGAGCTTTCTCGGGTACAAAGTTTTATTTTTTACAAATCCAAAATATTTTTATCAAATCCGTAACAATTGATGTTATTATAGTAGAATGTCCATTTGGACACTCACGGTACTTTTTCCCCACAAATATAGGGATGTAATGTCCACATACCTAATATTTTCCCCTTTATATCATACAAAAGCAGAAAATATCTTTACAATATGTACTGTAAAGCAATAAAGTTTTTAATTTTATTTGTAGGGTATGTTTTATACTTCAAGCAATGTTCTATAGATAATGGTAAGTGTTGCAATTTTAAATAATTTCTATAAAGTAAAGTGATTGGTTAAACGGTAAGTCATTCATATATTATATTTCGTTGTAGCAAAACAGTTAGGCTAATTACCTTCAGATAGAAATGGAAAGAACGCTTATATGCTATTAGTTCCAGTCAGCCAAAACAAACTCTCAATAAAAATTTTCTACAATAGTAATGGTTAAG
>NW_013675046.1:0-5587 GCF_000517525.1 Limulus polyphemus | reverse complement strand
CCACTTGTTCTCTTGATAGCCAAGTAGTTAGAGTGCACGTTTTCGGGACTTTTCACACAAGCTTTTATTAGTTGCACATAGTAAAACTTTTTTTTTATTTTATTCACAGCGTTTCAGCAGGTTTACCTGGAATAATCAGATGATATACAAGAACTGGGGCTAATAGAATTTAATTTTAAAAAAGGATAACTTGAGAATCTGTAGCAATAGTAATCCACAAGCATGCGACTAAGCAATTGAAAAAAAATAAAGTCTTTTATCAATGAACTGTCAATTTTAGGCGTGATAAATAAAACTTTTCGGCCTGAGTCTAAGTATTGAAACTCATTCTAAATACAAAAGAAATGGATGCGATTAAAATAGCTATAAATGAACACCTTTGTGTTTGTTAAGAATAGGGTTATATTGATTTATTAATAGAGCTTCTTTTATTTTTCGACTATTTATGTTGTCATCTGTGCAATTCAAGCTACTCAAGAATGTATACTATATCATCGGAAATCCCTACTCTTAATAGGACTAACTTTATTTGTTTTTATACTTGAAGTGTTTTTTCACAACTCATGTCTTCCTTGATCTAACATTTATCTACGCACTATGATCGTTCTGTGAAAAATACCTTTCGTTGTCTGCAGAAAAAATAACTTTTTAATAAGAAAACAGGTTAGGCATTCTCTTAATACAAAAGTGTCGGGATCATCACATTGTCCCCTATTTTCTTCAATGCAAGTTAAAACGTTTTGACTCCCATTCTACCAAAATAATAAGAAAAAATGCACTACAAACTCATTCCAGAACATATCCGTGAAAATTACAGACTGTTATCAAATATAAACAAAACTATTTTACAACAACATCGAAATTTAAAAATAATATTGACTAACAAAAGAATATGAAGTTGTTTTCTATCTCATTAATGATAACATCATCAATCACGAAAAAAGAGTAACCGACAGGTATTTTAAGAAACATTAACATGTTCGCTGCCATATGCCCCACCGGTGGCCTGGTAACACGTACAGCTCATCAAATATACCGTACTTCTGTTCGATCGTATCAAACCCCCAGTTCCACAGCAGTTTGTCTGCAGACTTATGCTGCTAGAAACCGGGTTTAGATAGCCACGATGGGTACAGCACACATAGCCCTTGGTGTAGCTTTGTGTTTAATAACAAACAACACAACTTTCGTATAAAGATTAGATTATTTCAACAGTTGGATACTGTCACTGTTAACGATATTTTCTGCCATAAATCCAATAATATCTGACGAGGATCAACCAGCTTACAAGATATAGATTAGTCGTAACTGCATATATTAATCAAATAACGCAAAACAATATCTTTAATGAAAGTATAATAATGAAACCTTAAATTTAAAATAATAAAATTGGATATCTTAATTACCCAAAACAATAATATTAGTAAAAGCAACAATAAAGAAGTAATAGTTATACCTTCTTATGAAACATATACTCTTGTTGTTAGCTTCAAGTATTGTAGTAGGTTTAAAGTTTCGTTGAACAACATAACCTCGTCATATCTATGAATAAGCAGAACCTTTGAGAACTTTCTCTGAAAACGTTTTGTGACCAAAGAAAACCCATTAAACGTTTCCAACCATGTAACTTTAGAGAAGTTCAACATGTATATTAAATTGCTATGACACGTGTTACTGTTTAGGTTTGGAATCAAGTAGCTGGACACAACCAGTTGTGATTCTGGATTATCCTGGAGTTCCAAAATTATAGGTGTTCTGTATATTAAATAGGCCTATTAGTCTTGGGATGTATATGATGGAACTTCTATAACACTTGACACTGTGCTATAAGTACTATTTAGACTTGATAATAATCACATGATAACAGAGACATGTTATAGTTTTTTTATGTTTATTTTGTTTGAAATGAAGCACAAAGCTACACAATGGGCTATCTCTGGTCTTCCTACCACGGGTATTGAAACCCGGTTTCTAGCGTTGCAAATCTGCACACATACCGTAGTGCTACTGGGTGACATGTGGTGGTTCACTCATCATAACACCACGCCCTCAGGCGGCAGAAAACTTCCTTCTCACTTGCCGGCCTAGCAATGTGCCCCTATCGCTATACCCTCTGGTTCCAGTAAAAGTATGACTTTAAGAGAGTAGCTCCCTCTGGTGCCACTTTGTGTAACTATGACGTCATCGTCACTGGTCCCTGGCACTATGTCATTATAGTGTCTTCCCCTTCCCTTCACCTGAAGAAGCCATTCAGCTCGAGTGTCTAAACTATCGGGCTCATTACATACATCTGGCCACTTTCCCAAGATGAATTCATGTTAAATGAAGTTCAATTGTCTAATTTCAATTGGAATTGTCTAAGAACAATAAGAGACCTACTGGTTCATCTCGGCTGTCCCATCCTCTAAAATAAACTAAAACTATCAAATAAATAAATTAAAAATAAATAAAAGAAAATCTTTAAATCAGCCCGTACCATTCATATAGTTATGAAGCTTCCTCTGCCTCCACAACATTCGAAGGTAACCCATTCCAGAAACCAACCACCCTGTTAGAAAAACAAAACTGTCCTGGTGAAGATCACTCTTACCTTGCCAACATTTGTGTAACCTAGTCCTACTATTCACCCCATTAAATAAGAAAAACATGATGCATCAACACATTTAATTCTCATTACAATTTTAAATACTTTAATCAGAACCACTCGAACTCTTCTTTTTTCAAGAGAAACACTATCAGAGATCTTACTCCCTCTTCATATGATAACCACTCCATCCCAGGCACCATTCTAGTAACGCTCCTCTGAACCATTTCCAACAATTCTTTGTCCTTCCTAAGGTAAGGATACCAAGACTGAACACAATACTCCAAATGTTACCTAACCAATGACTTACACGATGAAATTATAGCCTCTTTAGACTTGTAATCAATATTTTTGTAGAAACAACTAAAATCTTATCTGTACTACTACTAGCAACAGCACACTGCTTGGATGGCTGAAAAGACTGATCAAACATTACACCAATATCCATTTATTTCATGACATTGTTAAGGTTATTTCCATCCAAATTTGGCCCGGCATTTCCAAGTGGTTAGAACGCTTGACTCGCAATCTATGGGTCGCGGGTTCGAATAACCGTCACACCAAACATGCTCGCCTTTCAGCCGTGGGGGCAATATAATGTGACAGTCAATCCCACTATTCGTTGGTAAAAGAGTAGCCCAAGAGTTGGCGGTGGGTGGGGATGAATAGCTGTCTTCCCTCTGGTCTTACACTGCTAAATTAGGGACGGCTAGCGCAGATAGCCCTCGTGTAGCTTTGCGCGAAATCCATGATAAACAAACAAACAAATCATCCAAATTATAATTATAATTGAAATTATGATACCCACATGCATCATCTTGTATTTATTATAATAAAGCGTACCTGCCATTTATTTGCCTAACTCTGTAAATGATCCAAATCCTTTGGTAAAGCAGCAGCATCCTCTTCACAGCTAGAAAAACAAAATATTATAATATAATCAGAAACTTCAAGTAATTTGTTGATGATTTCTTCATCTATGTCATTGGTGTAAATCAAAAAGATCAAAGGTCTTAAGACTGAGCCCTGAGGTACTTCACTTGTGACATTAATCCAGTTTGACAGAACTCCATTTATATCAGCCCTCTGTTTTCTTCCATTGAGCCACACTTCTATCCAGTTTGCTAACTTATCTCTCACACCTATAGATATAATGTTTCACAACCTTTTATGTGCCACCTTGTCAAATTCTTTCTGAAAATCCAGATGCACCAAATCTACATCATTACCTTCATCTACATAAGCAGTAACCTTTTCGAAGAATGTCAAAAGATTCTAAGGCAAGATTTTCCCTTAGTGAAACCATGTTGACTATCAAATAATGTTCTAAACTTTGTTAAATGGCTTTGAAAAGCATCTTTTATCAAACTTTCTAAAAAATTTTCACAACTGATACACTTACTTTTTAGGTGAACAAATCTAAGTAAATTTAGGTTAATTATCGGCTTAGAAAGTGACTATTTTACTTGATTTAAAATTCTAATTAAATTTTCAAGTTCATTGTAATGACCAGGTCTTATATAATTGATAATGGTAGCAGAGTGAGGACCTCAAAAGAAGGATAACCATCCTGTACCAGCAAAGTGACCTTGGACAAATTAGTATCCACATAACATGCCTTGCCAACAATACTATGACAAACTATGTCACTCGTCTTTTGAAATCTATCAACCTTGAAAGTTCATGGGCATAGAACTGTTATTAGGTAACATCACGTACAGCTGATCCTTGCTGAATAACAAGAAATAGAGTTATGCTTTACATTTTATGATGAAAGACAATTCAGATTTGTTTGAGGGATCAAGCTATAAAATTTATGATGAAACACTTTCTATTTTACCAAACACTGTTTGTTTTTATTACTTCCTCATTCACATGATATTTCTTCTACAACGTATACGTCATTTAATTTTTCTACGAGATAGTCTTGCAGTTTATGCTCGAGTGGGTTTCTCTAAATTCTTTTATAAATCGTAAATATTTTATCTATTCATCTAGGCATTTAGCTTTATTAAACTGATGTTTCATTTTAATAATGCATACTTGATTGCCTGCCTTGAATCGACATTTTACTTTGGTGGGTGGTTTGTAAAGTGGTTTTCTCATCACAGACTGATTAGAGTGGTTAAATTCTGCTGATTTCATTTTAATGATAAAACTGATACATAGACAATGACTATATTTTGTTTTGTTATTTAGTGAAAATTAATGTCTTGTTAGTTGAGATAGTGTTGAAACAGACGATTAGTAAATTCTGTGCTAGCGTGTGTTTGAAGTTTGCAGGGTTTTCGACCCTGTATTGAAATCTGTTTGAAAGCTATGATGAGTGTCGAACCATTCTTATCCTTGTGTGGAACAACCCAGGCATACTTAGAAAACACGTCGAGACACGTGAGTAAATACTTAAACAAAAACATGCAAGTTCTTTAGTTACGTATGGTCCTTTCTTCAAATAAAATGATTCTCGTTATATCAAAGCCATAGTCATGATAATAAATTAATATATATTCAGTGAAACATCAATTTATACTTTCTTCAAGAAAATGTTCCGTCCTGAGGTGCAACTGTTCAGACATTTACAGTTTAAAGTCAACGAGTAAGTAACTATATGGTTGTCTCATTACACCTAGATAAGCTTCTTCAAAATGTTTAACATATGCTTTAAGCATCTGTCTCACTCAAAAATTTAATTTTGATTTGTCTCTGACATTATTAAACAATATAATGTAATGAGAATGTATTTCTCTATCTTGATGATATAGATTCTGTACAATATATATATATATAAATCATTGATAAATTCAAATGGTGACTTCCATGGGAGAAAAGCTGAAACACTATTTTATATTCTTCACTTTCACTCATAAAATCATTAATGATGAACAGATTTGGTTTATCAGAATGTAACTAAACGTGAGACTTTTCAGGCAATCCTTCGACAAATTGAATGTTATGAATAGTTTGTATTAATTTAGTATACTGTTCACTATAAAACCGTACGAT
>NW_013675045.1:10733-23306 GCF_000517525.1 Limulus polyphemus | reverse complement strand
CAAACTGCATTCAGATCAACGCCGTAACTTTGAATCAGCTGTGTTCCATGAATGCTACAAGTTGTTTGGCATACGAAAGACCACTTCACCCACAGTCTAATGGGATCGTAGAAAAGTACAACTGGACACTGGGACATGAATAGGCAAAGTTTTGTAATAGCCGCCAAGATGACTGGGATGTCTTACTCCCTCCACTGAAGCCACTGGATACACTCCTGCGAAGTTGACATTCGGTTGGGAACTTCGGTTGCTAGTGGATCTGTTAACAGGACGCCCACCTTACGAAGAGTTGCCTGAAAATGTGTCAGAGTTTGTGAAAGTGTTATCGGAAAGGATGGATAACATTCACCATCAAGTGCATTCAAACTTGAAAACGTCTGCTATTTCGATGAAGCTATGTTATGATAAGAAGTCTACTGAAGTCAGCTTTGTACCAGGAGACAAGATGTGGTTGTATAATCCCAGGAAGACCAAAGGAAACTCTCCTAAGTTGTCTTCTCCATGGGAAGGCCCATATGACATAGTGGATCGTCTCTCAGACGTGACTTTCCGAATAAAATGTGGTCGGCGAGGTAAGCCAAAGGTGGTGCATGCCAATAGGCTTTAGCATTATCACGGTCCAGGACATTTCAGTTGGGACGAAGTGAACAATGAGATGGAGACCAGTACGGAAGAAGATACGTCCCGTAAAATTAAGAGACCTTGTTGAATTTTAATTTTGTGTTTGTAAATTATGTACATTTAATTAAGTTATTGTTAATTATCTATTGGTTTAATTTAAGTGGCTATTGTTCGGGATGAACAATACTAAGGAAGGGACAGTGTTACGACAGCGGAAGTCACGCAATGCTGGAAGCATGCGTGCTGGAATTTCTAGAACGATCATGTCTCGTCCTGGCAACTCTAGTCTTTTCTACGCGCCCTCTATTTTAGTATATAAGCAGGCAAATAAAGCGAGATAATTAATTGAATTGCAGATAAACAGATATAGAGACAGATAACTGACTCAAGCGAGCAGTGGTGACCGTAAGTAACGTGCGTGAATCGTTGTGAATTATAGCGTGTGTCTAAGTTAAAGTGACTGTGGAAATTAAGTGTATTGCAAAGTTGTATTGAGAAAGAATAAACTAGTTTTATTTAAGAAAGGACTTGCATTGCTGAAGTTTTTCGGAAAGAATTTCTACGGAAAATTAACCAACGACCAGAGACGTAACAGTATTGTTATGACAGCGGAGGTCACGTGACGCTAGTAACACGCCACGCGCTTCTAGAACGTTCATGAAGCGTCGGGAGACTACTAGATATGGGGTAGTCTTGTATATATAAGACCGGCCAAGAAGCGACGGGAACAATGTAATGTGTAATTGAACTGCGGACAGAGTATTGTTGAGTTGAGCGCGTGAGACTTTCGTTGTGAGTTACAGCGTTTGTTATAGTGAGACTGTTGAAATTAAGTGTATCGCAAAGTTGTATTCAGAAAGAATAATCCAGTTTTTTTTTAAGAAAGGACTTGTATCGGTAAAGTTTCTTCGGAAAGAATTTTTACGGAAAATTAACTAACGAACGGAGGCGTAACAGTATTATAACAATCGTTCGCTAAGCAAAGTTCTTTGATGAAATCCAAATTAGGACTTGGATTTCACGTAGTTAGTTAGACTTTGTTGGATAGTAACTTACTCAAAGTTAACTTGAAGTTCTTTTCATTTAGTTTTATTTTATTTAGTTTAACTTAGAGGAGGAACAACTCGCAATAGCAAGAGTTACATTTATTATTAAAACTTTTACTGCAACATGCTAGTCTCCCACTTTTCATTCTAAAGCGCACACACACACAATACACTGGTCCTATTGTTCGTTTTATTGTGGAGTATTGTGTATTGTTTTGAAAACTGTAAGTGCTATTAAATACTTGCTGTTTGTGTAAATTTATTTCTTTTTCCATACTTCGTGAGTCAACTACTGTTAAAACTGACACTCTAGAACTTGATGTTGATAGCAAGCCTAACTTCTCGGCTCTCCTGGTAGACATTACAGCAGTGACGAGCCTCGATATGGCAGAATGAAAAAGTCTATTAGACCCAAAAGTTGAAATTCAATTCTACAACAGTCTGTGTAACTTTCAGTAATAACAAAGTTGGTATCTAAATGTAAATCAATGTATTTCAGATAACCTTCACCCCTTGTGTCCCTTGGGCACCTCCAATTATTTCCATGAGAATGCATTAGTTTGTTGAATGGACTATATTGTATTCACAAACTTAATGAATTTATAACATGATCCATGTTTTCTTACAGATTGTCATGGAATGATAATGACTGCATCTTTCATAAACCAAATGACTGAAACTTAAGTTGTTAGAACTGAATTTAATATGTTTCTCTTGTTCTTATTGATTCTTAGAAACATTTGTTTACTAGTTTAGGCTTTTGCTTGTTTTTAAAAGTATTGTTACGTCTCCGTTCGTTAGTTAATTTCCGTAAAAATTCTTACCAAAGAAACTTTACCGATACAAGTCCTTTCTTAAATAAAACTGGTTTATTCTTTCTGAATACAACTTCGCGATACACTTAATTTCAACAGTTGCTGTATAACAAACGCTATAACTCACAACGAATGTCTCAAGTGGCCAACAATATTCTGTCCGCATACATTCAATTACTCATTTTCTTCCGTTGTTTCTTGGCCGGTCTTATATATATAAGACTACCCCAATGTAGTAGTCTCTCGACATTTCATGAAGGTTCGAGAAGGAAGTGGCGTGATACAAGCGTCACGTGACCTGCGTTGTCGTAACAGTATAACCTAGTTTAAAGGTTTTTGTTAAATATTCTAAACATTTTTGGAAAGTTTAGTTCATTACACTTTTGTTTTTGCTTTTGGTTTACACTAAAATACATCTAACCTCTGAAGATTCTTTCTTGGATTTTACTTCAGTTGTCTGTTTTGCTTTTTGGCAGAATAATTCTTCCATTTGTTCAAAGTTGAGCTTCACGTCTGTGTTGTCTTCTTGCAATTCACTCCATAAGGAGCTTCCATCTGTAATTAAACATTATCAGTTTTGTTAAATAATACAACGGTACAGCAACAAAAGATTTAATAAGATAGGTCTAGAACACCTGCTAGAAAACTCTAAGGATGTGAACGTTGAGATCGAAAGGTTTAATAAGAAGCTTACATCTATAAAACATTACCAATCTTGTTAAATAATACAACAGTATAACAACAATTAACTCCATAAGGAGCTTCCATCTATAAAACATTACCAATCTTGTTAAATAATACAACGGTACAACAACAATTTACTACATAAACGAGCTTCCATCTATAAAATATTACCAGCCTTGTTAAATAATACAACGGTACAACAGCAATTCACTCCATAAGTAACTTTCATCTATAAAACATTACCAGTCTTGTTAAATAATACAGCAATAAGTGTTATACTCACATAATACTTCAACAACTATTCAAGCAATACTCCAAGTAACTGTTAATGAACTATGTGAACTTAAACAATACTTCAGACACTACTAACCATTTGTATTAACTTAAATAATACTTCAACCACTAATGACCATTTGTATTAGCACAAATAACAGAACAACAAGCATTAGCTACATGTGTTAACTCAAATACTTTCATTATTATTAGTCATTTGTGTTAATTGTATGATTCTGTTACAACAGCGGAAGTCACGCGACGCTGGACGCATGCACGCTGGAGATTCCAGAAGGATCATGTCTGTTCGTGGCAACTCTAGTCTTCTCTATGCGCCATCTATTCTTGTATATAAGCGCGCCAGACAATGAATCGGGACTGGAATTGCAGGCAGAGAGATATGGAGCCAGATAATTGAGTCAAGCCGTAAGTAAAGTACGTGAATCGTTTTGAATTCTAGCGTTTGTTTAAGTGAAAGTCACTGTGGAAATTAAGTGTATTGTAAAGTTGTATTGAGAAAGAATAAACTAGTTTTATTTAAGAAAGGACTTGTGTCGCTGAATTTCTCCGGAAAAAATTTTACGGGAAATTAACAAACGAACACAGACGTAACAATATACAGATTATAAACTGTAGCACTTCATTATTAGTGTTATCTAAAATATTACGTCACCATTTAATTGTAAAATAACACAATAATTTAAATGATGTTAGTAAGCCAAAACAAAAGAGTATGTTTTGGTTATTAATTTTAAATCTAGTATTACGACTAAGTTTATTGAAGCTATTCATGTTAAATCAAGTATTACGACTACGTTTTTTTAATAATGTAGACTTAAAGAAATTAATTATTATTAAAGAGACAAATATTTGCGTCACGCAATCCCAGCATGGACAATTTTGACAGCAGAAAAATAATGAAAAACATAGAAAAACCGAAAACTGTCTATATCACTGCGAAATGGTATATTTGTACCAAATCTCATATAAGTTGGTTGACGTACACATGGATAGTTCACGAAAATCCAAAACTACACTTTTCTCACTGAAAAACTGAGCAAAAGATAAAAATTTCAAAATAGTCTCAATCTCTGTTTGTGATCTACAAAGAGTAGCTTTGTACCAAATTCCATGTAAATTGTTCGAAACAAAGCTAAGTAGTTGACCAAAACCCCTAAAATTGTGGGTTCATTTAACTTCTTAACCCCATAAAATGACCAAAAATGTGTACATCCTAAATTTTTTTTGTATATGTATGGGACATGAAAAAAATGACTTTGTACACAATTCCATGTAAACTGGCAGAAAAACGGGGAAGTAATTGCCAAAAACCCCTAAAATTATGATTTTTTGTGGCATCTTGACTCTTCTATAATTACTAAAAATGGGCAAGTCTACCATTTTTGTTTGTCAATGTTTGGGGACTGCAGAAAAGTATTTTTGTACCAAATCTCATGTAAATTGGCCGAGTAATTAACCCCAAACCCCAAGATTATGCTTTTTTGTGACCTCCCTTCCCCTAAAAAGACTGAAATTAGGCAAATTCAACTTTTATGTATGTCATTGTGTTGGGCACATGAAAAGTTATAATTTTTCCAATTGTCACTTTGCTGTACATATTAATGCACAGGAGACCAAAATATACGTTTTTGGATTGTTTGACTTTTTTTTTCCATAAATTTATTTGAAAAGGCCTAAATCATAAAATGAAAAAGGTATGTGGGCGTATTGAACCAAGGTGTAACCATAAGTTTTAATATAATACCCCGAAAAATGAAGAAATGGAGGAAGAAACAATGGAAAAACAGTATGTCTCTCAGCGAAGAAATAATAATTACCCTTGACCGAACGAATATATCAATGTTTAATTAAACTAAAATATCACAGCGCCACATGTCCAAACAAAAAAAAGTTTGTTTTAGCGCAAAGCTACACAATGGGCTATCTGCATCCTGTCTACCACAGAAATATAACTCTATTAAAAAGTTGCAGGTCCAATAACTTACCGCTGATCCACCTGGGGCCTTAAAAAGAAGACGAGAGGAACACTTTTTCAAAGTACTTAAACCAAAACATTTTGTGAATGTTATATAAAAAGGCATATTCATTAAACTACAGTACTGCATAAATCATTAATAATTTATTTCACAAGAATATAGCATCAACCCTTTCACAAATTCGCCCCTGAAGAAAAAATGTCAACTTTTCGAAAGAGCTCGGGTTATAAGGTTTTTATTATTTTGTATCAAGACTTCTTGAGCTTACATGTTTTTCTGATATCTTGAACCCTTTCACCAGTTATGTCAACTGAATAATCATTTTATTCTACTTGTGCACTGTTTTCGTTTGAGTTTGAAATCATTCCTTACATATTGTTTCCTGAACCTGCGTTTTGCATATATATATGGCGGTTATCAGTATACACGAAATCCACAATTTAAATTATCAGTAACATTCTTGACCGAAGGATGTGAAATTGGAGATTCTGTATTTAAAATATTCTTTTTATTTCTTTGATTGTAAAGCCTGTAAATCACGATTATGAAGATTGCACAGTAATTAACCTGGAGAAAAGGAAGCTGTGGGTGAAATGAGAGATTCATTCGAGAATGTGGTAAGAATTAGAGTTCTTCTTGTTCTGGACCAATAGCTTTCATCAGTTTAAGATGAAAGCTATTATGTGTGTTCTCTATTCACCAATTGGGATTAATAAGTGGTAGGAGAAAACTGGCTACCACTGTATGATATCTGCTGGTATTACTAACTAGTCCAGGTAATGACATCCATGTTTCATCAGGTAGAGCAGCCAGCGTTTCACCATAGTCCAAGATCCTTGGTACAGCCAAGATATTTCCTAGCTGGCAAATAGCATGATGCTCCTAGACCAGTTTTAGTGGCTGAGGTCAATATGAAATGTAATGATAATGCACATCCCAAAATGTCGTAGTAGAATGCCATATTCTTCAGAATTTACGCGTCTTTTAACTCTTCAAAAAGGATGAAGGCCTTTTCTAAATACAAAATTACATTAGCACAGTAGTAGCATTAAAGAAGATGATAGTACGTGTATGTCAGTGCCTGCACCATAATTTAATTATAGTAATGAATCAGATAAGAGGGTGTTAAAGGAGGATTTGGACTGTTTCCTCAAGGATTCCAGAGACTGATGAATTTAGGGAAAGGAGATGCAACACATTATGCTGAGTATAAAAAGTCCAGCTCTCGGGGTAGAGCAATTCGACATGGAGGAACTTCATAAAGGAGACACAGTTGTCAATCAGTTGTGCCACCATAGGTCTTACCCTGGTCTACAAACATTTCACTGCTTATGTAGATGATTTAATAAAGATTCATAGGAAGACATTCCCAAGCACGTCTCTGCTGCTGCTGAGGATATACTCATCAATAATGTTAATTATGGAGCTACTGAACGAACCATCATCACACCACATTGGTCTCAGTGACATTTCATTTCTGACAAAAACAGTTTCTACAATGGTGCAGTTTCAAATTATCATGTCAAATTGAGCACTACAACTGCAAAGCCTATTCCTAAAACCTACAAAGTACATGACAGCCCATAAGGCTCAAAATAACAGTGTAGAGACGGCAAAGTATCGGAGTACATTCAAAATGGTTCTAGATGGAACAACAAGTTTATCAACGACATTAATTTGGCTGTTGAAGGTGCCATGTCATGAAGGAAGAAGACTCTGTTTTATCTGTGGTTACTTGTTTCAGGAATGTATATATCCTGTTGCAAGATAGGAATAACATGTGAGAATACTGTTCAGTAGATGCCACAACAGTTACTGGAAGATGAATAACAAGCTATATCTGCATCTACTCCAGTTAGTTTAAATTATTGAAGTCTAGGACTACTTCTGACCACTTGCTCAGGTGGATACAGCAGTCTGCATTGTGAACTTCATCTTGGCAATGTTGCTCACCAAACAAAGCTAGCTATCTCGAACATGGGTTTAGAGTTAATATCATAGAGACAGACTATCTGTGGAAATTGTGAACTGGTTTTGCTTTTGCAACATGTGAACTACAACTTTTTCAGTAAAACCATTTAGTACCAAACAGATTGGGATCAAGAACAGTATAATTGTTGAGAAGGACACGCCGATAATGTTTTTTTTTTGTGTACTACAGATGCAGTCTCATGCAACTTCGTATCTGCTGTAGTGGTAGAACAGATGTTCAAACAGTGATCTATCTCAACACAAGAATTAGAACTCATGAACTGCTGATGGAGTTTACAGTAGTTTTGTGGGACCAAATTGTATTTCACAATAATTATAACATCACTAAGAAAATGATGATATAAAACAATCACAAAGAAAGCTTACTTGGAGTACCAGGGATAAAGCTGGAGTTGAATGGACATTGAAGGAGAATGTTTGGTCATCTCCAGTATTAATTGTTAATAAGGAATGAATGAATGTCAGGGATCTGTGGGGAATTTGGTGGGTGAAAAGTCAAGAAGTATTGGAAAGTACCAATTTGTTTGGCAGTATTTTCTTGCAGTAAGGTGAATTGTAAACATCACACTTGTATAACCAATTACAAGTATAGGATGGAATAATGTACCTTCAATAGTGATACTTTGTAAGGGGTGGGATATGCGCTGTTGTGAATGTATGAAAGTGTATTTTTTCTGGCCACATTCATACAAATACTAAGCATTTGTGTAAGTATCGTATATACTATGTGCACTGCCCATAGGAAAAACAAAACTGGTGTCTTCAGAGAGAACTCAGCAGACAGTTGTAGTTATTTCACTACTGCTTGTCACTAATAATTACTCCACTAAATGAGTCAAAGCCTATCTTTTGACTGACACATTAGTTCTCTCTGTCCATTGCAGATTTGTTGGATGAATAATGCTTAACACCATCTGGGGAGATCCAGGTGTAGAAAGTATTATCTTAAATGGCAAGATGTTTGGATCACCTGGGGAGATCCATGTGAAACAAGAATCTAACTTTAATGACAAGTTGTTTAGACCATCTGGGGAGATCCATGTGTGACAAGAAGCTAATGTCAATAGCAAGATGTTTGGATCACCTGAGGAGATCCATGTGAAACAAGAATCTAACTTTAATGACAAGTTGTTTAAACCATCTGGGGAGATCCATATGTGACAAGAAGCTAATGTTAATAGCAAGTTGTTTTGGCTCACCTGGTGAGATTCATGTGGAATAAGAAAACAACTTGGTAGTAATTTGTTTGAATAACCTGAAGAGTTCTATGTGTAACAATAATTATCTTCCATAACAAGTTGTTTGGATCACCTAAGGAGATACATGTGGAATAAGAAGATGACATAACAGCAAGTTGTATGGATCATCTGGAACAATTTAGGTGTAAGAAGGATTATCTTTAATAACAAGATGTTTGGATCACCTGGGGAAATCCATGTTGAACAAGAATCTAACTTAAATGTCAAGTTGTTTGGATTACCTGAAGAGAACGACGTGAAACAATGATCTAACTTTAATAGAAATTATTTACACCACTTGGGGAGATCCATGTTGAACAAGAAGACAACTTTAATGGCAAGTTGTGTGAATCACGTGGTGAGATCTATGTAGGAGAAGCTAACTTCAGTAGTAGGTTGTATTGACCATTTAGAGAGATCCATGTGGAAGCAGAAACAAACTCTAATAACATGGTACAGAAATGTGTACAAGTTACTCTGAGTTGAGAATTATATCCCTGATAATGTTTAATGGAATTATCATTGATGCAGGTAATCTAAGGAATCTGGAATACCACATTTAGACTTGTCTGACTTGAAAGTGTGGTATCTTCAGTCTTCTTGATTTCGTTTTATAAGTTTTAATTTGAACAAGTCACTTTCAATCTCATCACTAAAAACAGTTTTATCGAAAAAACTAAGCGGTCAGGTTGTTTATTAATTGGAAATCAAATTTTATTTTGCATTCTAAAACACAAGTCAAAAGTTATCACGAGTTAAAAACTAATGTTCTGCGATAATAATTTTATAAATATTCAGTCTTAAACAGACTTTCACCCTTGCAGGTGATATCAATGGTTACATGTTATGAAACTTTTACCCCAAAATATACGTAAAAATATCTCTTATATTGCTAAATAACTTAGTTTTCACCATGATTAAATAGGTGGAGATTCTTTTGTTTAAAATACATACAACTTACGGGAAATAAGACCATTTGGAATCTTAGACCAGTTCAAGGTTTTCATCTTGTGTTTGGGTTTTGGAAACGTGTGCGATGATCCAGGAAGGAGGTACGGTGGCACATTTTGTTTGGAGAAAGATGGTAGTACTCTTGGTAAGATACCCGGAGGAGGTGGTGGTGGAGGGGCACTCTTCATTCCTGGTAGTGGTGGTGGTGGTGGAGGGGCACTGCTCATTCCTGGTAGTGGTGGTGGTGGAGGGGCACTGCTCATTCCTGGTAGTGGTGGTGGTGGAGGGGCACTGCTCATTCCTGGTAATGGTGGTGGTGGAGGGGCACTGCTCATTCCTGGTAATGGTGGTGGTGGAGGAGGAAGACTACTTGTTCCTGAAGAAGGAATAGGTGGTGGTGGAGGAGGACCAGTTGTTACCGACGGAGGAATAGGTGGTGGTGGTGGAGGGGGAGGGGGAGGTCGAGTTGTTCTTGTTGTAGAAAGAAGTGGTGATGGGGTCGGTGGAGATGATGATAAAGAATCGCTCATCACTGATTGTGATAGTGTATCTCCACTCAGATCTCGTGAAGATGGTTCATTCATTCCTTGATTTATTCCTGATACTGATGTGAAAGGAGCTGAGTCAGTCGTGTTTGTTGTCTCTTGCACTTGTCTTTTCTCAGTTTGTGATGAGGCATTAACAGAAGGTTGTTTCTGGCTTGATGATTTGTGCGATTTGGAAATGGTCAAAAAGCCAAGGAGTGGACTTGTCAGATGGGTCTTCTTTTTGATATACTTATGGTCTGTATTTTCAGTAAATACTTCGTCTGTGGAGTCACTAGAGCTGCAACTTGTACTATTTGGGTTTCCAGTGCTCCTGGCGGAGTTAGTACGTGACGTATACGCTCTAGAGTCACCCGACACAGCAGATATTAAGTTGTTTTGGGTTTGGTAGAAGTGGGGTTTCTTATAACTAATTTTGGTCTGGGTACCCCGAGACTTTTTGCGAACAAATGACTGGTCATGTAGTAAAGTTAACATAGGTGCTTTGGGTGAACTGAGAGTTTTATCCAATACCCGGTTCAGTGTGTCCCACACAAGATCACTAAAAAAACAAAACAAAAAACACTTTGTTAAAGATTACACGAGAATTTATGATGAAGAAACCAAAAATAAGTGTTAACTTGGAGCACATTTTGATATATAACTTTATAAACAACCTGTTAACAGAACGGATATAATTAGTATATTTTCTGAGTAAAGTGTAAACATTCTCCATCGCTCCCAGTATGAAGCATATGTTCTCCCAAATTCTGATTAACACAAGGCAAACGTACTCCAAATATCTGAGTACAGGAAAACCTTTTCTGAAACTCTAAATTCAGTGTAAAGGTTCTCTAAAACTAAATAAAGTGGAAACGTTCTTTAAAACTATATATAGTATAAATCTTCTCTGAAACTAAATAAAATGTAAACCTTCACTGAAACTCTAAGTACAACGGAAACCTTTTCTGATGCAGTGTACTTCTTTGAAATTCTGGGACGATACAGTATAAACATTTTATGGATGGGAAGAATAAAGTATAAATATTATCTGAGACTGAGGAACGTGTAAACTGGTTCTTTGAAACTCTATGTAAAGAATGTTCTTTGAAAGGCGTGGAAACAAAATGGTGGACATTTTGTATCATTATTTAGTTATATATTACACCTCAGAAGGGAGGTCAGTATGGCATTTTCTAATGTAACATCTGTTTATTTCAACATCTTATGTGAATATTCTTATTCTGTGACACTAGCCTGTGTGACAACGTCTTGTTTCATTGTCTCAGGAGTAAATATTACGCATCAGAAGGAGATTTCTTCAAGTATTTCTTCATGTAACAAGGTTCTATATAATTGTTTCAGGGAGTATTCTGTCATATAAGGGATATTCCTACTCAACTGATCTTATAAACATGTTTAAAATCTAAAACTAGATAGTGGCTTTTTGTGTTCCATTCATTTCAATGCTGAAGTCATTTAATCTGCCAAATAACTCACAGCAAGAAATCAGGCATACTTTCTGATAGTTATTGACAACTGAGAATAAGGGCAATTCACGAGCAAGTCACTGAGTAATATCACTGACTGAAACAGGATAGAAAAAGAGAGGATCAAAATTGTATGTCTTAAACAAGTTGAATAGTTATTAGTCATAATTGTACTATTCATGACTGAAACAGGATAGAAAAGGAAAGGTTCAAAACTTTACCATATAAATGTCTATTTATGTTTCCATTGTAGTTTCAAATTTTAGATTTCGAAATAAATATGCTGACATCATAAGGTTAAATCAGGCTAGATTTTAGGACATTAATAACAACATATTAAGCATCTCAAGGATATATAAAATAACAACATAATATTATGAGTAGCTTAAGTATATAGAATATTATCTACTAATATCATATAGGTCAATGAAACACATAAAACTATTTCTCTAACATAAACCTTAATTCACCTTACCATGTTTTGATAGTAATTTACTGCCTTCATCACAAAAAAGGAGCATTTTACCCTTACATGGATGTTATCATATGTGTGGCAAGTCACCTTGATCTTAACATTTAAATACTGCTGAAACATGGAATGTTGTAATTCAGGGTTGTTTGTGCATTAAAAAAATACGTTTCAATACACTTCTGCAAAAGTCTGTCACTATGAAAACTTAGAAAATTTCAATCAGAGGTCAGTTTTGATTAAGTGCAGCAAAATCAATAAATAACATAGTAATTTGGAACGTTAAAACAGAACATTATAAACACCAAACCATATGGTGTGTCATAGAAACTTACCTGGTAGGATCACTAGGGTCTAGCTGGTTAACACTTTACAGAACGATTACAAACACCACCATATGGTTTAGGTAAGTTTCCATGACATCCAGCTAGACCCTAGTGATCCTACCTTAACATTTTAGAGAATCATTACAA
>NW_013675045.1:7200-9980 GCF_000517525.1 Limulus polyphemus | reverse complement strand
ACACCATATGGTGTGATGGAAACTTACCTGGTAGGATCACTAGGGTCTAGCTGGTTAACATTTTAAAGCATCATTACAAACACCACACCATATGGTGTGATGGAAACTTACCTGGTAGGATCACTAGGATCTAGATGGTTAACATTTTACAGAACGATTACACACACCAAACCATATGGTGTGATGGAAACTTACCTGGTAGGATCACTAGGGTCTAGCTGGTTAACATTTTAGAGAATCATTACAAACACCAAACCATATGGTGTGATGGAAACTTACCTGGTAGGATCACTAGGGTCTAGCTGGTTAGGTAAGTTTCCATCACACAATATGGTTTGGTGTTTGTAATGATTCTCTAAAATGTTAACCAGCTAGACCCTAGTGATCCTACCAGGTAAGTTTCCATCACACCATATGGTTTGGTGTTTGTAATGATTCTTAAAATGTTAACCAGCTAGACCCTAGTGATCCTACCAGGTAAGTTTCCATGACATACCATATGTTTTGGTGTTTGTAATGATTCTCTAAAATGTTAACCAGTTAGACCCTAGTGATCCTACCAGGTAAGTTTCCATCACACCATATGGTTTGGTGTGTGTAATCGTTCTGTAAAGTGTTAACCAGCTAGACCCTAGTGATCCTACCGTAATCGTTCTGTAAAGTGTTAAGGTGTTTACCATATGGTTTGTGATGGAAACTTACCTGGTAGGATCACTAGGGTCTAGCCGGTTAAGATTTTGCAAAATCATTAGAAACACCAAAGCCTGTGGGCTGTTATAGACCTAAAGTATTAAGAACAAAATACTTGGTTAATTTATTGATTGTATGCAAGCTATTTATCATCATTCTAGTACAAATACAATCTCAAAAAAGTGTTTTTAAGAAAAAGTAAATACTTATTTTTGTGTTTATAATACAAACCCAAAAGAAAAAGTGAGAGTTGTATTTTTACTTTTTTGAAGTAAATTATGTATTGAAATGTAATGGTGTTTCTTATTTAATTATACTATACCCTCTCATTGTTGTTGTTGAGGTACAACCTACTGGAGAGGGCTTTTATTTAAGCCTGCATATCATAATGTTAATACATAGCTAAGGACATTAAATAAACCATTTGAGTTGAGAACATTGCCTGTACAACCACGGCATCATTAGAGACCCAGCTTTGTATATCATACTGATAATCCAGCTGGTAACTTAGCAATGTGAACAATGTAAACTAGCCAACCCCAGCCATAAACAGGGGTGGTAACCTAGAAACACCACAGCCATAAGTATTGATACCTTGTTGTTCTTTATTATGCTGGTATCCTAGCCATAAGTGAAATAGATAAACTAGTATATTATATTATGATAGTAATCTAGCAATACACGCAACACTATATAGATGCACAATCTAGTGTTGTATTATTATGGTTACCCTAAGCAACACACAAAGTACTAAGTAGACGTGGGAACCAAGTGTGTTGTACTATTATCGTAACCTAGCAACATACACAGCACTAAGTAGATTTGATAACCTAGTGTGTTGTATTATGACGGTAACCTAGCAACAAACAAACACAATGTAGATCTGATTAATTAGAGTGTTGTATTATGATGATCATCTAGCAACATACACAACACTAAGTAGATGTGATAACTTATTTTATTGTATCTTGATGATAACCTAGTACCATACAGTCATAAATGAATGAGATATCTCATTATCGTAATATTTTTTAATGTTGTAATTCAGTGAAAGAAAACAGAATTGTGGGAACTACAACCATGCAGCTGTCAACATCACTGTACAGGTTTAACCCACAAATGTTTCAATGCTTCTCATAATGGTATTGCAACATCTGTCTAATTATCCCCACAAGTCTCCATCTGCACAGTAGTTTGTACTACCTAGTGGTATCTAGTTATATTTATATCGATGTTTTTCATTTCGTAAGTTCATAATGAATTATGACGTATCTGCTTGTTTGATAATTTCCCGTAAAAATTCTTCCCGAGAAACTTCAGCGATACAAGTCCTTTCTTAAGTAAAACTAGTTTATTCTTCCTCAGTACAACTGTGCAATACACAGAATTTCCACAATCACTTTAACTTCAACACACGCTATAATTCACAACGATTCACGCACTTTACTTATGGTCACTACCGCTCACTTGACTCAATTATCTGTCTCTATATCTCTCTATCTGCAATTATATCTCCGCTTTATTTGCCGGGCTTATATACTAAAATAGAGGATGCCTACAAAAGACTAAAGTTGCCAGGAAGAGTCAGGATCCTTCTAAAAACTCCAACGCGCATGCTTCCAGCGTCACATGACTTCCGCTGTCGTAACAGAATGTTGGAAATAACGCATTTTGTTGAAGCATTTTCTTTTATTTTTGGCTTATATATTTCCTTTTCATATACTAGATTGATTTCAGTTCAAGTTATTAATTATTCAAAACATATTGTATTATCTAGTACAAGAATAAAACTGAACAGATTTTAATGTAATTTCTAACTGACCTATGCATGATACAAGAACAGACATCATAATACTGTTACAACAGCGGAAACGCCACGCGACACTGGGAGCATGCGCGCTGGAATTTCTAGAAGGATCGTGATTTAGCGGGCAACCTCACGAATGACCCGGCATTTGCTAGACACCCTCTTTTTTAGTATGTAAGCTGGAGATAGATTGAAGGGAAATAATTGAGATAATCGAGTCAAGCGAGCAGTAGGCACCGTAAGTAAAGTATGTGAATCGCTGTGAATTATAGCGTGTGATTAT
>NW_013675045.1:5024-6481 GCF_000517525.1 Limulus polyphemus | reverse complement strand
AATATCACCCCTTTTAAAGATGACTGGTATACAAAATAGAATATTACACCTTTTAAAGATGACTGGTACACAAAATAGAATATCACACCTTTTGAAGATGACTGTTATATAAAATAGAATATCACACCTTTTAAAGATGACTGGTATACAAAATAGAATATTACACCTTTTAAAGATGACTGGTACACAAAATAGAATATCACACCTTTTGAAGATGACTGTTATACAAAATAGAATATCACACCTTTTAAAGATGACTGGTATACAAAATAGAATATTACACCTTTTAAAGATGACTGGTATACAAAATAGAATATCACACCTTTTAAAGATGACTGGTATACAAAATAGAAGATCACACCATTTAAAGATGACTGGTATACAAAATAAAATATCACACCTTTTTAAAAATTACTGGTATACAAAATAGAATATCATACCTTTTAAAGATGACTGTTATATAAAAAAGAATATCATACCTTTTAAAGATGACTGGTATACAAAATAGAATATCAAACCTTTTAAAAATGACTGGTATACAAAAAATAATATCACACCTTTTAAAGATGACTGGTATACAAAATAGAACATAAATTATATTCTGGAAAACTTTTCAATACTTACCTTATGTAATACCAGTTTCTATGAAACATCAATAATGTTCCTGGTGTAAAAGGACTGAAGCTTACCTGTAATACTTAGCTTATGTAATGCCAGTTTCTATAAAACAATAATAATATTCTTCTTGCCAAAGGACAGAAGCTTACCTGTAATACTTAGCTCATGTAATGCCAGTTTAAATAAAACAATAATAATGTTCTTGGTGCCAAAGGACTGAAGCTTACCTGTAATACTTAGCCTATGTATTACCAGTTTCTGTAAAACAATAAAAACGTTCTTGGTGTCAAAGAACAGAAACTAACCTGTAATACTAAGCTTATGTAATGCCAGTCTCTATAAAACAATAATAATGTTCTTGTTGCCAAAATACTAAAGCTCACCTGTAATACGTAGCTTATGTAATGCCAGTTTCTATAAAACAAAAATAATGTTCCTTGTGTCAAGGGACTGAATCTTACCTGTAATACTTAGACTATGTTATGCCAGTTGCTATAAAACAATAATAACGTTCTAGGTGTCAAAGGACTGAATCTTACCTGTAATACTTAGCTTATGTAATACCAGTTTCTATAAAACGGTAATAATATTCCTGTTGTCAAGGGCCAGAAGCTTACCTGTAATACTTAGCTTATCTAATTTCAGTTTTTATAAATGTTCTTGTAGTCAAGGGACTGAAGTTTACCTAGAATACTGTTGCGTCAGCGAGGTCACGTGACTAGTATCACGCCACGTCCTTTTCGAACCTTCATGAATTATCGGGAGACTACTAGATTGGGGGTAGTCTGGTATTCATAAGACCGGCCACGAAGCGACGGGAAGGTAATGAGTAATTGAAT
>NW_013675045.1:0-4826 GCF_000517525.1 Limulus polyphemus | reverse complement strand
ACAATAATAAGTTCCTGTTGTCAAAGGACGGAAACTTACCTGTAATACTTAGCCTATGTAATATCAGTTTCTATAAAACAATAATAAGTTCCTGTTGTCAAAGGACGGAAGCTTACCTGTAATACTTAGCTCATGTAATGTCGGTTTCTATAAAACAACAATAATATTATTGGTGTCAAGGGACTGAAGCTCACCTGTAATACTGAGTTCTATAATGGCAGTTTCTATAGAACAATAATAATGTTCTTGGTGTCAAGGGACTGAAGCTTACCTGTAATAATTTGATTATTTAACACCAGTTTCTAAAACACAATTATAATGTTCCTGTTGTCATAGGAGAGAAGCTTACCTGTGAACATTATTTTTGTTTTACTAATTCCAGTAATGCATAAGCTAAAGTATTACAGTTAAGTTTCAGTCCCTTGATACAAAGAACATTATTTTCTTTTATAGAAACTGGTATTACATAAGCTCAGTATTGTTACGTCTCCGTTCGTTAGTTAATTTTCCGTAAATTCGTTCCGACGAAACTTTTCTGGCATTACATAAGCTAAGTATTACAGGTAAGGTTCAGTCCCTCGACACCAAGAACATTATAATTGTTTTACTAAATCTAGTAATGCATACACTAAGTATTACAGGTAAGTTTCAGTCCCCTGACAACAGGAACATGATTATTGTTTTATATAAACTGGCATTACATAAGCTTATTATTACAGGTAAACTGCAGTCCCTTGACAACAGGAACATGAATATTGTTTTATATAAACTGGCATTACATAGGCTTATTATTACAGGTGAGCTTCAGTCCCGTGACACCAAGAACATTATTATTGTTTTATAGAAACTGACATTACATAAGCTAAGTATTGCAGGTAAGCTTCCGTCCTTTGACAATAGGAACTTTATTACTGTTTTATAGAAACTGGCATTACATAAGCTAAGTATTACAGGTAAGGTTCAGTACTTTGACACCAAACCAAGAACATTATTTTTCTTTTACAGATACTGGTATTACATAAGCTCAGTACTACAGGTAGGCTTCAGTCTCTTGACAACAGGAATATTATTACCGTTTTATAGAAACTGGCATTACATATGCTAAGTGTAACAGATAAGCTTCAGTCCTTTGACAACTGGAGAATTATTACTGTTTGATAGAAAATCAAGGGACTGAAACTTACCTGTAATACTTTAGCTTATGCATTACTAGAATTAATAAAACAAAAATAATGTTTTGGGGGGTCAAAGTACTGAATCGTACCTGTAATACTTAGCTTAAGTAATGCCAGTTTCTATAAAACAGTAATAAAGTTCCTGTTGTCAAAGGACGGAAGCTTACCTGCAATACTTAGCTTATGTAATGCCAATGTATATAAATCTATAATAATGTTCTTGGTGTCAAAGGACTGAAGCTTACCTGTAAATCAATAATAATGATAATGTTCTTGTTGCCAAGGAAACTGAAGCTTGTTTGGTTGTTGTAAAGCACAATTTTAGACGATGGGCTATCTGTGCTCTGCTCTCTGGAGTTATCGAAAGCAGATTTTTAGCGTTATAAGCCAATCAAAGTCTAAAACATCCATTCTTGACCTGCAATACACAGACATCTGTGCCACTTTTCCACAAGGAAGATCTTTGGCCTGTGCTGAATCTCTGTCCAGAAGCCTACCAAACCTTGACACTCTTCCTTTAACCTTCAAAAACTAAGTTGCTCTTTCAGCCTGCACCAGACCACAAATACGACCCTCTGGAAATGACTACCGAAGTAGAACATCTGGAAGTAGTTGAGAACTTCCTTTATCTCACAAGCCACGTGGTTTAGAGCAGAGATTCATCACAGAATCTGATGCGTAAATGTCTCTCTTTGGAACTGCTTCAGAGTGTTTTCACTGATTGTGATCTCCGCAAGGACACCAAACTCACGTCTACAAAGCGGTCACCATCCACACATTTCTCTATGGATGTGAAACGTTGTTTATCTATCTCGACACCTTTAATGTCTTAAGAAATATCATCAATGACTCCTTTGTAAAATCCTTCGCATCAAATGGGAAGATTGTCAAACAAGCATCAGTGAGGATGAAACAAACATTATTGGCATTGAGTCATGTGTAGTCAAATAACAAATCTGCTGGCTTGGACACTGTGGGAAGATGTCTAATTACCGCCTATCAAAACAAGTTCTTTACTCCCAATTCAGTCATGGATGTTAGAGTAACCACAAAAAAATGCTATAAAGATAATCTGAAGACATGCCTGAAGAAAACAGACATCGTAATCAAGAGATAGGAGCTGGCCACTGACCGAGACCAGTGTCACAGCAACCTCAAACTAGTGGCAACCCATTTCAAAGCATTGTGCATATGAAGCAGAAAAAAGGAAGGAAAATGAAAGAAATCTAGACTCACAGTCTACCCTCCCCAGCGAAATAACGTGAAACTTTTGTAGATGGATGTTTTGCTCAAGAATTGGACTTCTAAGACATATTAAACATATCAGTGAGACGTAGTAGAGGTGATCCTCAAGTCGAGGGATTGGTAATTAACAAACCTCAAACTGCAAGAGATCGTTGTGATTAATCGTCATAATTTGTTGACTTACCTTGTCAAACCCGGACTGAAGAGATTGTAATGGTAGATGACTAATCTTTGTGGTATTTTCAAGTAAAAGCAGCTTCTCGACAATGATCATGTTGCTGCCATGATAATATGGAAACTAACTATGTTGCTAGAGAAGGTAGAGGAACATGATATACCTGCATTCAACCCCGTGTCAAGCATGGGCTGATAGAAATCGTAATGATACATGACTCATCTCGTTAAACATGGACTGGAAGAGATTGTAATCTTAGATGAGTTACACTGTCAAACACAGACTGGAAGAGATCGTGATGGTAGATGACTTTTCTCAGAGATAGACTGGAAGAGATCGTGATGGTAGATGACTTTTCTCAGAGATAGACTGGAAGAGATCGTGATGGTAGATGACTTTTCTCAGAGATAGACTGGAAGAGATCGTGATGGTAGATGACTTTTCTCAGAGATAGACTGGAAGAGATCGTGATGGTAGATGACTTTTCTCAGAGATAGACTGGAAGAGATCGTGATGGTAGATGGCTTTTATCAAACATGGACTGAAAGAGATAGTAAGGGTAGATGACTTATATTGTGAAACATGAACTGGAAGAAATCGTAATGGTAGATGACCTTTGTCAAACATGGACTGAAAGAAATCGTGATGGTAGATAACATTTGTCAACATTGGACTGGACGAGATTGTAATGGTAGATGAACCACTATGGTCTCTTCCAGTCTGTGTTTGACAAGCTAAGTCAACTTACAATGACGACTAGCCACTATGGTGTTTTCCAGTCTGTGTTTGACAAGCTAAGTCAACTTACAATGACGACTAGCCACTATGGCCTCTTCCAGTCTGTGTTTGACAAGCTAAGTCAACTTACAATGACGACTAGCCACTATGGCCTCTTCCAGTCTGTGTTTGATAAAGTAAGCCATCTACAATTATGATCTTTTCCAGTCCATGTTTGACAAGATATGTCATCTACCATTACAACCTCTTCCAGTCTGTGTGTATGATAATATAATTAATCTACCATTATGATCTTTTCCAGTCCATGTTTGACAAGATATGTCATCTACCATTACAATCTCTTCCAGTCTGTGTTTGATAAAGTAAGCCATCTACAATTATGATCTTTTCCAGTCCATGTTTGACAAGATATGTCATCTACCATTACAATCTCTTCCAGTCTGTGTTTGAATATACCATTACGATCTCTTCTAGTCCATATTTGACAAGATATGTCATCTACCATTACAATCTCGTCCAGTCCATGTTTAACAATATAACTAGTCGTCATTATAATTTGACTTACCTTGTCAAACACGGACTGGAAGAGACCATAGTGACTTGTCGTCATAACAATTTGACTTACTTTGTCAAACACGGACTGGAAGAGATCGTAGTGGCTAGTCGTCAGTTTCAAACCTAAACTCTCTGCATGTTCATCGTCAGCAAATTTCGATTTGTCGAAGACGTGACACTGAATGAAAACCTCGTCTTCGTCAGTCTTACGGAGAGAGCTGATGATGTCGAGAAGACCAAGCCCTAAATAAGATGATTGAAACGTTTACTATATATTTGCTTAATAGCCAAAAGCCTCAGCTATATTCGAGAACTAAAGCAAAAAATAAAGCATCCTACATTTCCATAAACTCAGTTCTAATTTGTAATATACACCTGCATCTTTACTCTACCTGTCCATAATGGCAGTTCTTACTTGTAAAATACACCCGCATCAACATTTACATACACTCAGTTCCTACTTGTAAATTAGAGTTGAATCAACATTCAACCTTTTCATAAACTCGGTTCTTAATTGAAAAATACACCTTTATTGGCAACTATATTTCAAAATATTTCTAAGTATTCGAATATGGAACTTTGTTATAAATGTATATTTCTGTATATGGCTGGATTCTTTACAGTAGGTGTCTATGAGTTGTTGGCGATAAATTTCAACAATAACTGGACAGCACACAATCCACTCGTATAAAAATAGTATATTCAAAACAAGTCAAATGTATATACAAATGTTCATTACATAGGTAATCACCATAGTTGTATCCAGAACTTTAAAAAATCGTCTCTTTTCGTCAAGAGTCCACACAGACTGGTTCAGTGACTTTAAAACACAATTGACAGGTGAATCCGTCTTCTCTATCTCTGTTATTTTAATATAAGGCTGTGATACTCACTTTAGAATCACCACTATAACTGTTGGTTACCATAGGTGTATCCAG
>NW_013675044.1:20663-24662 GCF_000517525.1 Limulus polyphemus | reverse complement strand
AAATCCTCTAAAGAAGTGTATAACTGGAGTGTTAAACTACAAAATCAGCTAAAGAAAGGTATAACTGGAGGGTTAGAGAAGAAATTAGAAATCCTCTAAAGAAGTGTATAACTGGAGTTTTAAACTGCAAAATCAGACTCTTCTAAAGGAAGGTACAACTGGACTGTTAGAGAAAAATTAGAAATCCTCCAAAGAAGTGTATAACTGGAGTGTTAAACTTCAAAATCAGACTCTTCTAAAGGAAGGTACAACTGGAGTGTTAGAGAAAAAATTAGAAATCCTCTAAAGTAGTGTATAACTGGAGTGTTGAACTACAAAATCAGACTCTCTATATGGAGGAATTTAAAGAGAGATACTCCCATCATCAATATTTTGGTCGGATGTTCCCTTTCCTGTTTTATATATTTCATTATACAGTTCGTTTTTATTTAGATATAAATAATTCATCTTTATTTACCTTTATTGAGGTTTTGAAGTGAAGCTGAGCCACAAAATACCAGTCCCTTGTTGCTAACGAGCTGTAACACAGCCACTTATGTTTTATAAAAACTTCAAGCGTTCAAATGTATTTAAATTAATAGATGAAAACGTCGCGATACAAACCAACACGAGAAGTATAATCGATAAGTCTTACCATACTTTAGTTTAAAGTGTGTATTTAATGTTTTCTGTCTGTAGCTAAAACTACTATAATAAAGTTTTATTGTGGTATTATAGTAGTTTTAGCTACAGACTGAAAACATTAAATACACACTTTAAACTAAAGTATGGTTAGACTTATCGATTATACTTCTCGTGTTGGAAGTTTTATCGTGGTAGTAAATGTAATAAAAAGTGAACAACTAATCAACATAAATTCTCAGACACTATCTAATTCAACAGCAACTTTTCATTAAAATTTTCATTATGTATTGTGTAACCGTAGTCTAACAGTTGCACGTGAAAGCTATTCAGTCTTGGACTGCACTTTCGTCGCCGTTAAACACAGCTGCTAAATGTCACTCATAACAAGTTAAAAAAATCTGTTAGTTCAGGGTAGCAGCCTATAGAGCAAGTACAACAAAATATAATAGTTTTATTTTTATGCTTCACCCTTTAACGTGATTGTTTGGTTGGAAAGACGTCACATGCATCATAAAACAACTGATGAATAAATTAAGCTTCGTCTTTATTGTTACTAGTATCATTGCAATTAAATTTATGTTCGCTTTATAACAAAATCTTTATAATTATTTTGTCGAAATAAACTTTTCTTGCAATTGTATCGAACAACAGATTATTGTCAAGTGCAATAATTAACAGCATAATTTTTGTTTTAGTTTAAGATTTTTTTTTATTTATGTTTTAGTTTAACTTTGGTGGAAGCTTTTTGCAACACATATACTATCTTTGTATCTAAACAGAACTGTGCTGCCATCTGTTGACAAAAAAAATACCCATTATGTAGCTTTGTGCTTAACAATAATCAAACTAGTATTAAAAAGACCTAACATCAGTTCAATAGATCATTTTAATTATGAATCCGTATTTTAAAGTCTTTCTCTAATAATTATCTTCAAGCAACTTGTTAAGGCTCACTCCTAATAAAGCCAAGTTTGTTTTTCTCATATACTTTATTTGGTTTGTTAATATAAACCGCAAAATGTCTGTCTTCAGGAAAGTATGGTTATAAAAATTAATAATAGATCTACGTAAATACTCTTGTATTGTTACATATATGTTACAAGAATACGCTCAAACTGTGAAGAGTCAACTCTTAGAGAATAAAGAAGAATTAAAAGTAAAGATTTATTTATTCCCACTTTTTCTTCTTGTAGCATATAGAACGAGCTGGAAATTAGACTCATTAAATTAAATTAAGTTTAAAAGAAAATACGATATAAATTTCAATATATTCTGAGATGTAATTTTATTTTGTAAACCCACTTCACTGAAATTTTACTAAACAAATCTGATACCTTAATGAAATAGCAAGCGTTCGATTGGTACAAAGCGGTTTACTTATACATAGTACGGCAGTCGACAGTTCCTGTTCACAAACACGAACAATGGATTATATTCAATATTTTCAAATACGATCGAGACTATTTAAAACATTTTTTTCTCTCCTCACGAAGATTTTGCAACTTCTGAAGAACTAAATAAAATCTCTATAATTACTTGTATAATAGTAATTTATCTTCGAGTCATTGACATTTGGTAAGAGTTTTTATACGTTATTCTTCCAAAACACTGAGCGTTAATTCTATTTTTGGTTTGTGTTTGTGCTTTCAAATTTTTCAGTTCGTCATCCATAAAATTTAATGGAAGTTATTGTTCGTAAAAACATTTAACAAATAGTGGATTATATTAAATATTCTGAAAGAATGTTTAACCTTACAAGGATTATTTGCTTCTCACAACAAATTGTGGCGAGTAGTGGACTATACTAAATATTTTGAAACAATGTTTAACATTATTGGAAGTATTATTATTCTCCGCTCACAAATAGATGATTATGTTATTTTTTTAAAACATTATTGGAAATATATTGTTTTGATATCTACTGATGATTTAAATGTTGACAATATAGCATGTGATGCGAAATAACCCAGTGTGTTCTAAAGTAAAGACACCAGTAACGTTTCTGTTCATGCTTCAAAAGTATTAATACAACAATATTTATTCAATAAATAAGAATAAACTTTACTTTCCATTATTTATATTTGTCACATTCGATAGAAGAAAAAACAAACCTTAAAACATAACTACAGTCAACATATCAAGTTCTAAGATTATTTCTAAACCATTCTGAGCCAACACACTTTCACAAATATAAAGTAAGATTTGTTTTCAATCATTAGTGAAATTATAGAATAATAAGAAAGAAACATGTAACATAAAATTCAAAATGATAAAATGTATATATTCAAAACATTTTCAAGCTAATATGATCCCTAGTTTCTGTACAGAAGTAAGAATTATGTTTATTATTAATATCATTTACAAGTTCATATATCCAACACGAAAGGAAACTTCGATAGTAAGAAGCAAAACAAAATCTAGTCGTATCTCATATTTATGTTGATTTCTAACTCAAAACGTTTGTGTTTACAAAAGCTGAGTTTACTACATTGATACCTGCTTTTGGCATCTGATTTAATGTTATTATTTCCTTAAGTTTTTAAAGCAAAATCTATTACCAGTGCTTCAAGAAGAAAATAGAAAATAGCTCAATAAGACATTCACGAGCATCGACTTTCGATATCATAACTTGTAGTATAACGCCAGTTGTTTTCATTGAATAAGAATATTACTATTTTAAAAAAACCCTTATTTTGAAACTACATAAACATTTGTATCTATAACTGTCAGTTATTATTATTATTACAAATTTAACATCTCGTTTTATCAGAGTAACTTCTTAAATACTTCAAGATATCCCAATATTTTCGGATATCTTGTTTATTTGCTGAATTCCGTGCAAAGTTGCTCGACGTTTATCCGCACTAGCTGTCCCTAATTTTGAAGTGGTGGACTAGAGAGAAGGCAGCTAGTCAACAACAACTATCGCTAACTTTTGGACTACTCTTTTATCAACGAAAACTAGGATTAACCGTCACTTTATAACGCCCTCGTGGTTGAAAGGGCAAGCGTGTTGGATGAAAGGGTTCGAACTCGCGACCCAGAGATTGCAAGTCGAGCGCCCTAATTACGAGGCTAAGCCAGCCCTTTTAAAAAAGTCAAGAAAATAAAAATTGTAATTGATTTTCATTAATATTAAATTTTAACTATTTTTCAATAGTGGGCTTAGTCGTGGGTTTAGTGGAATTTTGCACCGCTAATCGTACAATAATGACATTGTCCATGTGAAACAAGTACAGTTTTTATCTCAAGAAAGGTGACATGTAGGCTAATGATGACATTTTTATTAGATTCAAGAAAAATGTCATGTGGGCCAATGATGACATTTTTATTACATTTAAGAAAAATGTCATGTGGGCCAATGTTGACATTTTT
>NW_013675044.1:18328-20312 GCF_000517525.1 Limulus polyphemus | reverse complement strand
AAGAAAGATGACATGTGGGCCAATGATGATATGTTTATTAACATTCAAGAAAGATGACATGTGGGCCAATGATGATATTTTTTATAAGATTTGACAAAGTTATCCAAGTAATACTGATGCAGTAATTAATTTAATTCTGTTTGAACAACCTTAGCTGTAGCAGAGTTTAGAAGTATTTCAATATTCTGAAAATAAACCGCATCTGGTTCAAGATTAGTTTCATTAAAGGTATTCGTGGCGTAGTTTCCTTAAAACTTCTATAATTATTTTTTTCTGTACTATATACACTAGACCAGAATACTTGAATTATCAGTTAAGGAATTTTCTTTCAGAGTGTTGGAGGTGGTAGTGTCCACCTGAGATGACCTTACACAGGCATTACTTGTAGATGTTGGTACTACAGTATCTGTTAAGGAATTTTCTTTCAGTGTGTTGGAGGTGGCAGTGTTCACCTGAGATGACCTGACACAGGCATTACTTGTAGGTATTGGTACTACAGTATCAGTTAAGGAATTTTCTTTCAGTGTGTTGGAGGTGGCAGTGTTCACCTGAGATGACCTGACACAGGCATTACTTGTAGGTATTGGTACTACAGTATCAGTTAAGGAATTTTCTTTCAGTGTGTTGGAGGTGGTAGTGTCCACCTGAGATGACCTGACACAGGCATTACTTGTAGGTATTGGTACAACAGTATCAGTTAAGGAATTTTCATTCAGTGTGTTGGAGGTGGTAGTGTCCATTTGAGATGACCTTACACAAGCATTACTTGTAGATGTTGGTACAACAGTATCAGTTAAGGAATTTTCATTCAGTATGCTGGATGCGGTACTATCAGCTTGGAATAATTCTACGTTAGAGATTTCCAATGTTATTAGTGGACCAATATTTCCTTCTAGTGCTCTGCAAGTAGCAGTATCAGAAAGAGACGTGGAAAGCATATCAATATTTCCAAGAGCAGAAACATCTGTTTCTATTGTCCTTTGACTAGTGCAAGGAGCTGACTGATATGTTTCGGGAATAAAGCCAGCATTTTCAAATCCATACGTAGAAACTTGAGAAGTTGAGGCTCTTTCAACAATAGTATTATAAGCTGGGGGTGGTGGGAGGTAAAATTTTAATACCTCCTCATAAGTGGGAGGTGGATCATACCTTGGAGGTTCTGTAACAGCACGTTGTCCATTTATACCACCTTGATCTGAAAAATAAATTTGTTTTTAAACTTTAAGATTTACTCTTATTACTCAGATCATTAAAGTCGAATCAAAAAAACGTATGATTATAACTATTACCTAGGTTACATAAGTTATGTTCGATCGTATTGATGAACGAAAATGATAAGTTTTGGTAAGATAAATGAGTTACTGAGATTCAGCGAAGTTTGTGCAACGATGGCATTAATTTACACATTCATAGATAAACAGGAATGTCAATCATGGATTACTTGTTAGATGTAAACAATAAACAGCGAAAACTGGCTGAGCAAAAATAATGTAGATATTAAACTATCAACAAAAACCATAAGCACAATAAAGACCATTAAATGGTGCGTACATTTCAAAAAAAGGGTAAAATGGGGATCAAATATCGAAAGTACACACATACACACATGTGTATTATGCACATATATATGCACACACACACACAACATGCATATATATATATACAGAATCGAATTGAAACACTATTGATAAAACAAATAACTTCTTTAGGCATTCAAATATCAAATGGTAAATCATAAAATATTTTGATATGTAATACTGAACTATAGAATGAAAGAAGAAATTACGATTTATAAAACTAGAACTGTATAAAACTAGAACTGTATAAAACTAGATCTGTATAAAACTAGAACTGTATAAAACTAGAACTGTATAAAACTAGATCTGTATAAAACTAGAACAGTATAAAACTAGAACTGTATAAAACTAGAACTGTATAAAACTAGAACTGTATAAAACTAGATCTGTATAAAACTAGAACTGTA
>NW_013675044.1:14919-17688 GCF_000517525.1 Limulus polyphemus | reverse complement strand
TTGTTTTGTGTTATTATAGTGTGATTGAGGGATGAAGTTTTGTGTTGTTATAGAATGACTGTGGGATGTTGTTTTGTGTTATTATAGTGTGATTGAGGGATGAAGTTTTGTGTTGTTATAGAATGACTGTGGGATGTTGTTTTGTGTTATTATAGTGTGATTGAGGGATGAAGTTTTGTGTTGTTATAGAATGACTGTGGGATGTTGTTTTGTGTTATTATAGTGTGATTGAGGGATGAAGTTTTGTGTTGTTGTAGAATGACTGGGATGTTGTTTTGTGTTTTTATAGTGTGATTGAGGGATTAAGTTTTGTGTTGTTATAGAATTACTGTGGGATGTTGTTTTGTGTTATTATAGAATGACTGGGATGTTGTTTTGTGTTTTTATAGTGTGACTGAGGGATTAAGTTTTGTGTTGTTATAGAATTACTGTGGGATGTTGTTTTGTGTTATTATAGAATGACTGTGGGATGTTGTTTTGTGTTATTATAGTGTGATTGAGGGATAAAGTTTTGTGTTGTTATGGAATGACTGTGGGATGATGGAATCACACTATAAAAACACAAAACAACATCCCACAGTCATTCTATAACAACACAAAACTTCATCCCTCAATCACACTATAATAACACAAAAAAGTACACATCTTCTCTGTTAACTCAGTAAGTACTGTTGTAAATATAACTATGTCAACAAATACACGTCTTCTCTGTTAACTCAGTAAGCTCCGTTGCTAAATCACTATGTCAACAAATACATGTCTTCTCTGTTAACTCAGTAAGTATTATTGCTAAATCACTATGTCAACAAATACACATCATCTCTGTTACCTCAGTAAGTATTATTGCTAAATCACTATGTCAACAAATACACGTCTTCTCTGTTAACTCAGTAAGCACTGTTGCTAAATCACTATGTCAACAAATACACGTCTTATCTGATAATTCAGTAAGCACTGTTGCTAAATCACTATATCAACAAATACACGTTATCTCTGTTAATTCAGTAATCACTAATGCTAAATCACTATATCAACAAATACACGTCATCCTGTTAACGAGCAAGTACTGTTATATAAAGCACTACGCCAGCAAACACGTATCTTCCTTATTAACCCAACAGGTACTGTTACATAAGATAATGTAAGATAATGTGTTAACAAATACTTACCTTCCCGGTTCACCCAACAAGTACTATTATAAAAGTGCTGTATTGAATAATTCATCTATTTTCTCTTAACCCAAAGTACTATCATGAAAACATTCTATCAGCAAATATAATTTTTTCTTGTTAACCCAGCTAGTACAGGTTACAGGTAAAGCATTGTATGAAGAAACACAAGGTATATGTTGACATACGTTGCTTGGATTTAGAAATTATCATAATAATTCAGAAAGCCATTATCAAACGAAATAATACTAGTTAACATCATAAAACTTATTCTTTCATATCATGCTTGGTAGATTATATATATATAGTTGAGCTGTTCAGCACTAGGTGACACTACTGGTTCTCATCAACGGTCTCCAATGAAATATGAGAGTTTCTTTACTGAACATACCAGTAGACTTTTGGCTATATCCTGTCCTATTTATTCCACATCTTTTGCTTTTCTCATCTACGCTATACACCACTTATACAAAAACTGCTATTAGAAAGATGTTAGATTGTTAAAATACGACAGAGCTCAGATAATTAAAATACCCAGACAGCCCATTGTGTAGCTTTATGCTGAAATAGCAATAGTTTTGAGATTTCCCTAAGCCTAAGTTTCAGTTCTATGTTTAGCCAATTTCATAGATACGAACTTCCCGCTCATTCAAAGTTTCTATCCATAAAATGATTTTATTATGATTTCAGAATGAGTACTCAGGGTCAGCTATCATACTATTATCAAGTGCTAAGTAGATCTACCATTTGGGGTTAGAGGTTAAAGCATATATACAATCTAAAATTGATTCATCTTAGCCCACCATTCACGTGATGATCTAGCAATAGCAACACGTTATTCAGTCACGTGACAATCTAGCAATAGCAACACGTTATTCAGTCACGTGACGATCTAGCAATAGCAACACGTTATTCAGTCACGTGACGATCTACCTATAGCAACACGTTATTCAGTCACGTGACAATCTAGCAATAGCAACACGTTATTCTACCAGTTTCTGTCCAACATATCGATCTCTAACAGTCACACTATAATAACACAAAACATCATCCCACAGTCATTCTATAACAACACAAAACTTTATCCCTCAATCACACTATAACAACACAAAACTTCATCCCTGAATCACACTATAATAACACAAAACATCATCCCACAGTCATTCCATAACAACACAAAACTTTATCCCTCAATCACACTATAAAAACACAAAACATCATACCACAGTCATTCCATAAGAACATAAAACTTTATCCCTCGTTGATATGGTAATATTTACAACAATATTTACTGAGTTAACAGAGAAGACGTGTATTTGTTGACATAGTGATATTTACAACAATACTTACTGAGTTAACAGAGAAGATGTGTACTTGTTGATATAGTAATATTTACAACAATACTTACTGAGGTAACAGAGAAGACGTGTATTTGTTGACGCAGTGATATTTACAATAATACTTACTGAGTTTACAGAGAAGACGTGTATTTGTTGACATAGTTATATTTACAACAATACTTACTGAGTTAACAGAGAAGATGTGTACTTGTTGATATAGTAATATTTACAACAATACTTACTGAGGTAACAGAGAAGAC
>NW_013675044.1:13748-14476 GCF_000517525.1 Limulus polyphemus | reverse complement strand
CCACAGTCATTCTTTAACAACACTAAACATTATCCGACATTCATGCTATAACAATAAAAAAAAGCCCATACAAAAATTATGTGATCTTTACTCTGCTATAATAACTCAACTCTTCATTCATAAATGTGGTTACACAAGACTCTCTCTGTTTCCCATTGGTTCGTCTGGTCACTGTGTCCAGAAGAACAGCCATCTATGATCGACACTATGACATTCGAAACCTGCCATCTATATGGACGACATCACCATATAAATATGGGAGGGCTGGGTATAGACAGTACTATACATTGCAAAGGAAAAGATATATGGGGAATGGATCTGTCATCATTTAGAGCCCCGTTTCAAACTGCAATGTTTATGTGTTAAAGTTTTTTCTGTGAATACTTTATTTTGTTTATATACAGTTAGAGTACTGGTACCGTCAGACTGGTGATTTGTTTATAGACACTTAGAGTACTGGTACCGTCAGATTGATGATTTGTTTATAGACACTTAGAGTACTGGTACTGTCAGAATGGTGATTTGTTTATAGACACTTAAGAGTACTGGTACCGTCAGACTGATGATTTGTTTATAAACACTTAGAGTACTGGTACCGTCAGACTGGTGATTTGTTTATAGACACTTAGAGTACTGGTACCGTCAGACTGGTGATTTGTTTATAGACACTTAGAGTACTGGTACCGTCAGACTGGTGATTTGTTTATAGACACTTAGAGTACTGGTAC
>NW_013675044.1:11444-12961 GCF_000517525.1 Limulus polyphemus | reverse complement strand
GGTACCGTCAGACTGGTGATTTGTTTATAGACACTTAGAGTTAGTACTCTAAGTGTCTATAAACAAATCACCAGTCTGACGGTACCAGTACTCTAAGTGTCTATAAACAAATCACCAGTCTGACGGTACCAGTAGACACTTATAGTACTGGTACTGTCAGACTGGTGATTTGTTTATCGACACTTATAGTACTGGTACCGTCAGACTGGTGATTTGTTTATAGACACTTAGAGTACCGGTACCATCAGACTGATGGTTTGTTTATAGACACTTAGAGTGCCGGTACCGTCAGACTGGGAACAATACCGCTAATATTTGCCTCCGATTCCCAAGTTATAAAATCGCCACTAGGCCTAGTGTCTCTAACTAGACGAGCAGATCGGTTTGTCATTTCTGATTAAAGTGTTTGGCTATCACGTGATGAACAATAGGTTCAACCGACTTAAGTTTAACCTCATTGAGAAGTCCCGTACGGCCATTCTATTCATTCAGAACTCTACGTACTTAACCACATATGTGTGTAGTCTATGCAGATCACTTAACTGTTTTAGCTACTTTAAATATACAGTACTGTCTTTACATTTTATAAACTCTGTGTATTCAAATACAGAAATACCAAAACTAAAAAATGTTTCGCACTGGAAGGACGAGTGTTTCCTTAGTATTTTTATTAACAGACCATAATGTTTGAAGGTTGTGTGTTGATGTAATAGGGTGTGTTATTGTAAGTTATTGTGTTTAGAGGCTGTTTAATGGTGTTATAGGATGTGTTCTTATAGTCTGTGGTGGTGAAATGATGTTCATTGTTATATAAGTTATAGTGTTGAAATAATGTGTTGTTATAAGTTATGGTGTTTATAGGATATTTATTGGTGTTATAGTGTGTTTTGTTATAAGTTATGGTGTTTATAGGATGTTTATTGGTGTTATAGAGTGTTTGATTATACGTTATGGTGTTTAGATGATGTTTATTGGTGTTACAGGGTGTGTTGTTATAAGTTATGGTGTTTAGAGGATGTTTATTGGTTTTATAGGGTGTTCTGTTAAAAGTGATGGTGTTTATAGGATGTTTATTGGTGTTATAGAGTGTTTTGTTATAAGTTATGGTGTTTAGAGAATGTTTATTGGTGTTATAGAGTGTTTGATTATACGTTATGGTGTTTAGATGATGTTTATTGGTGTTACAGGGTGTTTTGTTAAGAGTTGTGGTGTTTAGATGATGTTTATTGGTGTTATAGTGTGTTTTGTTATAAGTTATGGTGTTTAGATGATGTTTATTAGTGTTACAGGGTGTGTTGTTATAAGTTATGGTGTTAAGAGGATGTTTATTGGTGTTATAGAATGTCTGATTATAAGTTATGGTGTTTAGATTATGTTTATTGGTGTTATAGTGTGTTTTGTTATAAGTTATGGTGTTATAGAGTGTTTGTTTATAAATTATGGTGTTTAGATGGTGTTTATTGGTGTTACAGGGTGTTACAGGGTGTGCTGTTATAAGTTATGGTGTGTAGAGGATG
>NW_013675044.1:0-10644 GCF_000517525.1 Limulus polyphemus | reverse complement strand
AAGACGTCTACAGTGACTAGATCGTAGCACTAAATAAATACGGTAAAATATATTCACAAGTTTAAACATGTTGGTACCTATAGTAAGACGTCTACAGTGACTAGATCGTAGCACTAAATAAATACGGTAAAATATATTCACAAGTTTAAACATGTTGGTACCTATAGTAAGACGTCTACAGTGACTAGATCGTAGCACTATGAAACCAAAGCAGTTTCGTTTGATTAACTACCTAGTCTTTTCATTCAACATTCATTCTCTTCATTTTTTTTTCCATTTGCAATTCCTATTTAACGAAGATAAAGTTTTCACATTCGTGATTTTTTTATGTTCCACAGTTTATTTTCTTTTGAGTTAGCAAATAAAGATAAAAATATGTTGTCGGTCAACGAATTCCACTGTTTTGGATTTCTGAAAACTGTTTAAGTGTTTGATTATACGTTATGGTGTTTAGAGTATGTTTATTGGTGTTATAGGGTGTGCTTATGTTTGTTGAAACCCCAAATTTTGTTGATTCGAAATCTTTTGTTAGTTTTGAATTTCGCGCAAAGCCACAAAACAGGGCTATCTGCGCTAGCCATCCCTAATTTAGCAGTGTAAGACTAGGGGGAAAGCAGTTAGTCATCACCACCCACCGCCAACTCTTGGGCTACTCTTTTACCAACGTCACATTATACCGCCCCCGCGGCTGAAAAGGCGAGTATGTTTGGTGGGACGGGGTTTCGAACCCCCGACCCGCAGATTGCGAGTCGAGCTCCCTAAACACCTGGTCATACCGGGTCTGGTTCAAAATTACTCACCGTGTTTCATTCTTACAACTCCTTATCTACTGTTCATTTCATTTCTACAAAGAATCATGAAACATACAGCTCATAGACTTTGATATCATGTTTTCCAGTTCTGTAAACTAAGTTATCTAAACTTTCGCTAAATTCATATTCAATGCTCTAAAAGAAATACTATCAAACTGACTTTAACGTAAGCTTATAGTAATTAATTTTGGTAATCAAACAACACCACAATACATTAAACACAAATTAGCCAAAATAAGGCCTAACTACATACTTTTCGAACTTGAAAAACTATTGCATGTGATCATTTCACTGCTTAGTAAACGTACCGTAACATAAGATCTCGTCCGATCCATCACCGCAATGATTAAATCCATCGCACTGAAGCTCTGGATTTATGCAACGTCCGTTACTGCATCGAAAATCTTTTCCTGAAAAGCAGCCTGAAAGATTTAGATTTCAGTTTGTTAACACATGGTTTACAAGTCATTCTAAATTCATGAAGTTAGTAATATTAATTAAGTTCCTTTTAACAACTTTTCTTCACAAGAGTATATTTTCGTTTGTATTAGTTTATACAAGTTTCAGGATGCAAGTGTAAAAGTTTAAACACAACCATTTTTTTCATAACACTTTAAAATGTGTTATCCAATTTTAACGATGGAGTCGACAATAATACACCCCTAATAAACTTTAGTTACTGTTAAATAATATCCTGCAAAGAACTAGAAGCCATCTTGAGACTGTAAGATGTTTTATCCAGTTTTAACGGGTCGTGCAGAGTGGACAATGGGACACTCTAAATAAACTTTAGTTACTGTAAAATAATAGCTTGTAAAGGACAAGAAGCCATCTTGACACTGGTGTTTTACAGCGAACTAACAATAAAGAAGAATTGATGATGTATTATTGCAAAATTTTAGAATGATTCTACTTTAAAATACGGTATTTTTTAAGAGTGTAACATACATTTCACACTGGGATATCATATGGAATAGTTAGGTAAACCTGAGGGTTTATAATGCTATAATTCGAGGTTCGATCCTGCAGCTGTCACAGTGCATATACCTCATTATGCAGCTACTATCAAAATAAACAACATATTACATACCGTCACGTTTAAACGCTGTGTACACAATTGCAACTTTTGACTTGTAAGAGAATGTTCCCTGTATCATCACGTAACATCCTTCTGACGCGGAGACTACATTTTCTTGTCCTCCATGTTGGAAGCTCCTCAGAGATTCCAGTAGAGGAGATTTCGATGTAAAACCATGTCGAACTTCGACTATGGACTCTTCAGCTGAAGAATATGTGGAATACAAAGAAGTATTAAATGGTTACGGGTATGAACTACAATATAAAAAACATAAGGAATGATAACAACCGTTACGGGTATGAACTACAATATAAAAAACATAAGGAATGATAACAACCGTTACGGGTATGAACTACAATATAAAAAACATAAGGAATGATAACAACCGTTACGGGTATGAACTACAATATAAAAAACATAAGGAATGATAACAACCTTTTTTAGCCAAACTAGTTGTATTTTTGTAATTTATTTTTTTTTCGTTAGAAGTTCTACTACAAACATATCAGAAAGACGGGCTCCCTTAAGAAATGTGAAATGAAAGTGACCCAAATCTGATAACCAGGGATGCAAGGCATGATGTGTTGTGGTGTACAAGCACACATGGGATTCCCACAGCATTGTGTTATAGTCTGGGACCAAACCACACACGAAATGCTAAGATTATCCCTCGTATCATAGTATTGTTTCATGATGTTTTCACCGAGCTTTTGGTTGGCTTCTACAATCAGAACAGATACTGCTAGGGCACAGTCACATACATATGTCTGATAGATTTGGGTTGGAAACAATTTCGTCATAATTTATATGATGATGTCCTAGGTTTCATTAATGTCGTCGTCTGAAAACTTGAGAACAAAGGACGTTGGTTTCAGGCACAGATGTAAGCGTTCCTGCGGTGCTATGCTTCTGAGACTCCGTGTATCACAGGAATATAACAACATCAGTAAAGCAATCAACAATTTGTGTTCCAGAGCTGTACTGGCTGGTGATCATCATAACATCCGTGCATTAGCACTTGTAAATGATCCACACGTTATATACTTATGATGCTGAAAATGGAAAATGAAGTTTTAACCCGAAAAGGCATTCATCTTCCTTGTGAATGTGTTTTTTGGTTCAGAACAACACAACATTCTGTCCACTGCGGGGGATCGAAACCCGTATTTTTGCGTTGGAAGTCCGTATAATATCGCTGACGCATCGGGGGGGGGACAAATTAATAGGTCACATATACTCTCTGGAGACAGGTGTTCGTAGATACTGAAACATACCTAACATGATGTTACATAAGCAAATCTCAAACAGGAATGGATTTTTTAAAAATAAAAACATCTGGAACTGTTTGCCACTAAAACCATCTGGGACTGTTTGCCACTAAATCCATCTGGGACTGTTTGCCACTAAATCCATCAGGGACTGTTTGCCACTAAATCCATCTGGGACTGTTTCCCACTAAATCCATCTGGAAATCAGATGCACCCTATAATATTGCTTATGTTAGATAGCGTTACCATCCTATTCCTAAGTTTGTCACCATCTTCCATCATTGGCTTCACAAAGGGACAATGGTTAGAAATACTGTAGTCGTGACATTATAAGTTGTACTTGGCGTTCTTCTAGATGTCTATGTACGTTCCATCTAGAATGACAATGGCCACAAATTATCAACCTAAAAATACTTGTGTGCAAATTGTTGAGTATGGCGACCAAAGGATTCATCTTGAGTAATATGTCAAAACGTTTGGGAACAAGTCATTCTATTTAGCATTCAAAAGCAGCTTTAACAGCCTTAGACATTATACTTTTACGTGACAATTGAAAAGTGGTTTATAGGGTGTTAATCGAAAGGTCACAGTACGGCTTTACTATAAGCACATCAAGGGACCTTGGGAAAGGTCGTGAGGTTTTGTGCATTTCATTGAACTGCTTCTTATGGACACCAGTTCTTTTACCAAAACAAACAAGGGTTAGTTGATTTAGTGAAACATTTCATTGACTTCTGTTGGTTACTGCTCTTGGCATCAACTCCTCACAAACATCAATGACCTTAACACGTGATAGTTGAAGTCAAACCTTGATCATTGGTTAAACACTGTACATGTGAGATATCAGGTAATTACAGCACTGTTTACTGTAAACATCCTAACATATGTCTGTCGTGACATGGTTCTGATGTTTAGATGGGTTCATCTGTTTGTAATACCCCTAGCGGTACTAACTGTACATGTCTTTCGTCTTAACATCCAGACGGTAACGACGATCGTGTCCCTGCTTCCTCATATGAAGGATTTTATGGACAACATTTGACAGGGAAGATTGGAATGTTTTTGTAATGTAAGTGAAACTACACCTTACCACGTCCCACGTCTGGAACAACAAATCAAGGTTCATTAGGAATCATGATTCATGACATCACAGCCTGAGGTGGCAGAATCTGTTTGAAATGACGAATCAAACCCAAGTTCAAGTGAATACATCTTCAGTTACTGTCTCTTCAAACAATCATGACATCACAGCCTGAGGTGGCAGAATCTGTTTGAAATGACGAATCAAACCCAAGTTCAAGTGAATACATCTTCAGTTACTGTCTCTTCAAACAATCATGTCATCACAGACTGAGGTGGCAGAATCTGTTTGAAATGAGGAATCAAACCCAAGTTCAAGTGAATACATCTTCAGTTACTGTCTCTTCAAACAATTCTTTGCACCTCATGTCCTCATGTACAATTTGGCTTTCATTTATGCCTAAGTCACTCACTGACACAATGTTGTGGAAATCCTTGTGTATTCCCTGCGTGGGTTGCACACTACAATCTTTTTTCTATTATGATTAGCAACCCTGCAACCCTTCTTACCAGCTACGGGCGACTTTAATTTTATATTCTTTATGAAAACGTGTCCTTTCATCTAAGAATACACGTCTCCATCATAAAACGTTCCACCACAATCAGATATAAATATCACTTAAGCAAATATTCCCGTCTTACATCACATAGAATTCTGACAACAACAAAACGAAATCTAAACGTTATCTAAGTATATAATTTATGTTATAACAAGTTCTGCTGTTAATTCCTCTCATAAAGTAATTTCGTTCTAAAGTTACTTAAGGTAAATAAGAACCCATTAAAGTATGTTCAACTTTAACTTCATTATAATTCTTGAATCTATCAAATAACTTGGACTAAAAACACAAACACATCTGAAGCTCTGAAATAGTTTCGATGTTTCCATCCTTACAACCGGACACGACAGGTAGATACTACTGGTGTTGTAAGTTTTACACAGTAGTTGGTAATACTACTGGTTTATAGGTTTTAAACAGCGGTTGTTTATACTACTGGTGTTGTAGGTTTTACACAGTGATTGGTAATACTACTGGTGTGGTAGGTTTAGACAGTAGCTGGTAATACTACTGGTGTTGTAGGTTTTACACAGTGGTTGTTGATACTACTCGTGTTAGAGGTTTTGCACAGTGGTTGGTAATACTACTGGTGTTGAAGGTTTTACACAGTGGTTGGTAATACTACTGATGTTGTAGGTTTTACACAGTGGTTAGTAATACTACTAGTGTTGTAGGTTTTACACAATAATTAGTAATATTACTGATCTTGTAGGTTTTAGACAGTGGTTGGAAATACTACTGGTGTTGTAGGCTTAGACATTGGTTGCTAATACTACTGGTGTTGTAGGTTTTATATAATGGTTGGTAATACTATTGGTTTATAGGTCTTAAATAGTGATTGTTGATACTACTGATGTTGTAGGTTTTACACATTGGTTGGTAATGCTACTAGTGTTGTAGGTTTTACACAATGATTGGTAATATTACTGATGTTGTAGGTTTTAGACAGTGGTTGGTAATACTACTGGTGTTGTAGCTTTAGACAATGGTTGTTGATACTACTGGTGTTATAGGTTTTACATAAAGGTTGGTAATACAATTGGTTTATAGATCTTAAATAGTGGTTGTTTATACTGATGGTGTTGTAGGTTTTGCCCAGTGGTTGGTAACACTACTAGTGTTATAGGCTTAGACATTGGTTGGTAATACTACTGATGTTGTAGGTTTTACACATTGGTTGGTAATACTACTAGTGTTGTAGGTTTTACACAGTGGTTGGCAATACTACTGGTGTTGTAGGTTTTAGACAGTAGCTGGTAACACTACTGGTGTTGTAGGTTTTACACAATGCTTGGTAATACTACTGGTGTTGTAGGTTTCACACAGTGGTTGGTAATACTACTGATGTTGTAGGTTTTACACAGTGGTTGGTAATACTACTGGTGTTGTAGGTTTTTCATAATGGTGGGTAATACTATTGGTTTATAGGTCTTAAATAGTGGTTGTTGATACTACTGATGTTGTAGGTTTTACACATTGGTTGGTAATACTACTAGTGTTGTAGGTTTTTCACAATGATTGGTAATATTACTGATGTTGTAGGTTTTAGATAGTGGTTGGTAATACTACTGGTGTTGTAGGCTTAGACATTGGTTGCTAATACTACTGGTGATGTAGCTTTAGAAAATGTTTGTTGATACTACTGGTGTTATAGGTTTTACATAATGGTTGGTAATACTATTGGTTTATAGGTCTTAAATAGTGGTTGTTTATACTGATGGTGTTGTAGGTTTTGCACAGTGGTTGGTAATACTACTAGTGTTGTAGGCTTAGACATTGGTTGGTAACACTACTGATGTTGTAGGTTTTACACATTGGTTGGTAATACTACTGATGTTGTAGGTTTTACACAGTGGTTGGTAATACTACAGGTGTTGTAGGTTTTACATAATGGTTGTTGATACTACTGGTGTTGTAGGTTTTACACAGTGCTTGGTAATACTACTGGTGTTGTAGATTTAGACAATGGTTGTTGATACTACTGATGTTGTAGGTTTTACACATTGGTTGGTAATACTACTAGTGTTGTAGGTTTTGCACAGTGGTTTTTAATACTACTGATGTTGTAGGTTTTACACAGTTGTTGGTAATACTACTTGTGTTGTAGATTGTACACAGTGGTTGGTAATACTACTGGTGTTGTAGGTTTAGACAATGGTTGTTGATACTACTGGTGTTATAAGTTTTACACATTGGTTGTATATACTGATGGTGTTGTAGGTTTTACACAGTGATTGGTAATACTACTGGTGTGGTAGGTTTAGACAGTAGCTGGTTATACTACTGGTGTTGTAGGTTTTACGCAGTGGTTGTTGATACTACTGGTGTTATAGGTTTTACACAGTGGTTGGTAATACTACTGGTGTTGTAGGTTTTTCATAATGGTTGGTAATACTATTGGTTTATAGGTCTTAAATAGTGGTTGTTGATACTACTGATGTTGTAGGTTTTACAGATTGGTTGGTAATACTACTGGTGTTGTAGGTTTTACACAGTGGTTGTTGATACTACTGGTGTTGTAGGTTTTACACAGTACTTGGTAATACTACTGGTGTTGTAGGTTTAGACAATGGTTGTCGATACTACTGGTGTTGTAGGTTTTACACATTGGTTGGTAATACTACTGATGTTGTAGGTATTACACAGTGGTTGGTAATACTATTAGTTTGTTAGGTTTTAAACAGTGGTTGGTAATACTACTGGTGTTGTAGATTTTATATAATGGTTGGTAATACTACTGGTTTGTAGGTTTTAAACAGTGGTTGTTTATACTACTGGTGTTGTAGGTTTTACACAGTGATTGGTGATGCTAATGGTGTTGTATGTTTTACATAATGGTTGGTATTACTACTGGTTTGTAGGTTTTAAACAGTGGTTGTTTATACTGCTGGTGTTGTACGTTTTACACAGTGATTGTAATATTACTGGTGTAGGTTTAGACAGGAGCTGGTAATATTACTGGTGTTGTAGGTTTTACACTGTGATTGGTAATATTACTGGTGTAGGTTTAGACAGTAGCTGTTAATACTCCGGGTGTTGTAGGTTTTACACAGTGGTTTTTGATACTACTGGTGTTGTAGGTTTTACACAGTGGTTTGTAATACTACTAGTGTTGTAGGTTTTACACAATGGTTGGTAATATTACTGATGTTGTAGGTTTTACACAATGGTTTTTGATACTACTGGTATTGTAGGTTTTACACAGTGGTTTGTAATACAACTGATGTTGTAGGTTTTACACAATGGTTGGTAATACTACTAGTGTTGTAAGTTATACACAATGGTTAGTAATATTGCTGATGTTGTAGGTTTTAGACAATGGTTGGTAATACTACTGGTGATGTAGGTTTTACAGAATGGTTGATAATACTACCAGTGTTGTAGGTTTTAGACAGTGGTTGATAATACTACTGATGTTGTAGGTTTTACACATTGGTTGGTAATACTACTAGTGTTGTAGGTTTTACACAGTGGTTGGCAATACTACTGGTGTTGTAGGTTTTACACAGTGATTGGTAATACTACTGGTGTTGTAGGTCTAGACAGTGGCTGGTAATACTACTGGTGTTGTAGGTTTTACACAGTGATTGGTAATATTACTGATGTTGTAGGTTTTACACAGTGATTGGTAATACTACTAGTGTTGTAGGTTTTTGACAGTGGTTTGTAATACTACTGGTATTGTAGGTTTTACACAGTGGTTTGTAATACTACTAGTGTTGTAGGTTTTACACAATGGTTGGTAATACTATTAGTGTTGTAGGTTTTACACAGTTATTGGTAATACTACTGGTGTTGTAGATTTTATATAATGGTTGCTAATACTACGTTTTACCGTTACAGTGTTATTTCACTTGACTGCAGAGCCCTCTAGTAGTTGATCCAAGATATCCCAAGGTGGTACCTCAGTCACGTGAACACGTACTTCAAATGAAGAAGAGCTATATTGACGTCGACTGTTTTAAGAAATGTTTTAACCGTCTTTAAAATAAACAGTTGTTTGATAATATTAAATTACTTTTAAATTATGCCAGAAACAGTGCCTCAAATAGGGTATCACTAAAGTAACAGTTTTATTCAGGACATCTAACATGACAACAAATGGTTTGTTTTGTTTTATATTTCACCCAAAGCTACACGAGGGCTGTCTAAGCTAGCTGTCCATAATTTAGCAGTGATAGACTAGAGGTGAGACAGCTAGTCAACATCACCCACCTCCAACTCTTGGGCTACTCTGTTACCAAAGAATAGAGCCGTACTAGGCTCACCAGATGGAGTATTGAGTTTGTCAGTTTTTTGTATGGATTGTACAACTTAGGAACTACAACGGAAAACAATTTTACTAAGAATTTGTTTAACATTCTCAACTTCTACTTCAAAATAGGTTTTGATTTACTGATATTTACACGTTCTGTGAAGCAGGATTTTAACCTGATTTTTTTTCAAAGATTGAAAGCGTGAAATATTTGAAGTATGAATAAAGCTTGGTGAAAGTGGGTTAACGATACCCTTTAGTGATAATTATATCCCGGTTATTTAACACAATAACATCTGAGAACGAGAGTTTATTTATCATCATGTTGATTTTCAATAGTGAATTTTAAATTAGGATATTTACCATTTAAAAATTCAAGAAAATTGTTGACCGACTCAACATATCTCGCCAACATTATCTCGTGCAATACACAGGATTAAACGTTTATGACAGGACTTTAACCAAACTCCTGGATGATAGCATAGGTTAGCAAGATCAGGGCCAAGGCTTTATGCTAACGTAAGTCGTATGATATATTTCATTACTTGTTTTTTCTGATGATCGTATGTAGTGTTTAGCTTTACATGCTTTTAATTATTACTGTTTCTGTTGTGTCTTCATAGTTTAAACTGGTGAATTTAATTTTTGTAGTCTTTCTTTTGTTTTATATTTAGCTTTTGTTATGCATTGTTTTTAAATACATTCTTCTATATGTTATTTCCAACGGATACAGGTTTCAGATTACGAGGCTTGACACTTGTTAAGCTAGTTATATTTCATGCCTAGTTATATTACACTGGTCATCTTGCCCTCTATCTAACTACTCCTCCTCACATACCTTTCCACACTTTGTGATTGAATGTTTCAACTACTTTAAAATGTCTTGAGCTTTAAGGTTTCCCACATACAAAAGCCTTGGCAATATTACTTTACAGTTTCTCAAAATAAACTTTTGGGCTCGAAAATGAAAGAAAAAGCCAGTCAAATTAAAGTTCAAAATAAATCATTGCAAGAAGTTATAATGCAACTGAAAAACAAGGTTAGCCCACTAGATCTAGAACAATCAAAAGTTGAAATTACCAACTAGAATAATAAAGAGTTAACTGATATTAGGGTTAAAAAGTTACATAAACTCAATGATAATAAACTGATATTAGGGTTAAAAAGTTACATAAACTCAATGATAATAAAAAGCATAGATGTAGGTACACGTTCTAGGAGGTGGTTTTTATAATTTATCAACTACCAAGTGCCTGATGATGAGAAAAAGTTTTAGCCAGAGGGTTAAAATTTACTGCTCACCCTTAAAAAGTTGCTAAAAAGTATTATTTTCTAAGTAAGTTACTACAAAATTTATTTTCTAAAAAAGTTACTACGAAGTTTTATTCTCTAAGTAAGTTACTGCAAAATTTATTTTCTAAGTAAGTTACTGAGAAATTTTATTTTCTAAGAAAGTTACTACGAAGTTTTATTCTCTAAGTAAGTTACTGCAAAGTTTTATTTTCTAAGTAAGTCACTACAAAATTTATTTTCTAAGTAGGTTACTACAAAGTTTTATTCTCTAAGTAAGTTACTGCAAAGTTTTATTTTC
>NW_013675043.1:22322-25272 GCF_000517525.1 Limulus polyphemus | reverse complement strand
TATTCAGTTCTGAGAAGGGAAACGATGAAGCTCTTGATGAAGTTACTACCACAGATGTGACTGTTACCGATGATAGGACATTTACTGATGAAGCAGATGAACACCACATGAAGCAGAAGCCAACGAGACGGAGACCAGTATGGAAGAAGATACGTCCCATAAAATTAAGAGACTTTGCTGAATTGTAATTCTGTACATTTAATTAAGTTAAAGAGGGGCAGTGTTGCGTCAGCGAGGTCACGTGACTAGTGTCACGCCCCCTGCTTTCTGGAAATATCTTGTACCTTTGTGAATTGTCGGGAGATTACTAGATATGGGGTAGACTGGTATATATAAGAGGGTGACAACGTTGCGGACAATAATGTGTGTGTAGGTAGTGAGTAATTGATCTGCAGTCAAAGTATTGTTGAAGTTAACGTTCGTTGTTAAAACGTTTGTTACAGAGCGACTGTTGAAAATAAGTGTATCGGTAAAGTTATATTCAGAAAAAATAAACCAGTTTTATTAAGTAAGGACTTGTGTCGCTAAAGTTTCGTCGGAACGAAGTTACGGAAAGTTAATTAACAAACGGAGACGTAACAATACAAATGTTCATTACTCTGCTGGTTACCACAGTCGTATCTAGAGCTTTAAATAGTTGTCTCTTTTTCGCCGAAGTCCACTCAGACTGGTTCAGTTATTTTAGAACACAATTGACAAGATGAATTATTCTTCTCTACTCTGTTATTATAATAGAATCTATGATAATTTCACTTTAAAAATCGCCACTTTATACTCTTTATCTCGAAATTCACGATCAAGCAAACTAGATCTAGAATTCAATAATGATTTTTCGACTCGTATTCATACCCCAATAGAAGTCTAGAATATTTCAAACAATATTAGATATTCTGAAGCAATTAAACCAACGAGAAACTCAGAAAATTCTAACAATTTGACGCAATAATCTCACTATTGTAAAAAATTGCTAATTCATAACAATTGAACCATACAATGGATGATTCGTAAACTGTTGTTTTTTTGTCTTTGAGAAACTTGGTGGAAAATTCTGGAAGCTTTTTGATTCTGTACATTAGAGTAAATATATTTCATTCATATATTTTGCTTCTTTTAAATTCATAAGTACAGCCTTTTGTGCTATAAAATGTTTCAGCCATTTGTATAAATAATGTTAAAAATATATTTCATTCGTAATTACTATACGCACTCTAAAAAGCAGATTTTTGTTAGTATATAGGCCTAATATCATAATAATAATTAACTAGTGATACATTATTAATCTGGATTAATTATTAGACTGATTATTTCTAGAATTACAGTTTCAGTTGATAGAAGCATGGCAGGGAAATTTTATTTCACCTAATAGAGCGAGGTTTTCCTGTGTAACTCAAAACTGAAAATTTGAGACCTATATTACTAAGATTTAATATACTTTACTAACTTGTAACATGTAAGTTATTGAACGTAATTTTGCTGAGTTGTAAACTATCATACGCTCCTGTCGTCCAGATCACCCATATACGATTCCCTTATTTTATAGTCCCTTCGAGACCAGGGTCTTTTCAGCTACTTGAAATGATTGTTGATGTTGATTTTTAGTGCAAAGGTACGCAGTAGGATATCTGTACTCTGTCCAACGCGGAGAATCGAACCCAGAATTTTATCACTGTAAGTCTGAACACTTACCGCTGACCCACGGGGGGGGGGGGGACTCAATTACTGGAAAATGATCAATTTCCGTGAAACAATAAAGCTTATTTGGTGTGTACAAAAATGTAAACGTGAAATAAGAAAGAAGCGAAGAGTAGATTAATACACTGAGACATTTCTCTCCCAAATAAAAATTCGAATGGCACTTAGAGAAATACTATATTTCAACTTTAATACCATGCAATTCTGAGACCATGATGTCATTAGTGACACATACTTTTTGTCAGAAAACTTGTGTAAGATGCTCTGAAAGTTCTCCAGTTTCTTTTCGTAGTTGCTAAGCAGTTCTGCGACTTCATCTAAAGAGTATTCTTCCGCCATGTCGTGAACAGTGCGCCCTAATCCGTCCTCCCGGTTGATGTTGGCTCCCCAAGAAAGTAGGATCTGACAACATTCGATGTTGGCACTAAAAAAAAAAAAAAAGTTTCCCGTTATCACAAAGTAGCACACAATCAAACATGCAGAATCAATTATAAGAAACTATACAGAAAACCCGGCGGATAGATACATTATACAAACCAGATTAAAATATAAACAATACTAATTGTGTAATTCTCAACTAAAAAGAAGGGATACATGAATGACGTAGAGGCATAATCCGTTCATTTATTCTCTACGCCCTCTGCAGTAAACTAATTTTAAGTTATTAATGATGAGTAAAGGACCTGACATCAACTCTGAAGATTATAAACAACACTGATTTGATGGTTTCTGTTATAGGTCGAGTTATTTTCGATTATTCGGTAAAAAGAATAATGAAAAGTCCAGTTAACTTAATCACAAGAAAAACGTTTTATTTCTTTGATTTCAAATTCCAGGGTTAGCGTAACCAACGTTCACGGATAGGCCTAACTTCACAAATGAACTAAAAACTACATCTAATAAAAATTCCACTTACCTACTAATTTTATAGGTCTACTTCTTTGTCGAAACACAAACTCAAAATATACAGCATCAAACTAACTTATTAACTGGCTGACAATAATGGACCCCTAACAGATTCACTAAATGATCTTATTCACTCTAGCCTAACGCGCTTCATATTAGGCTGAAATTGTTTCTTAAACTGGAGAAAGTTCCAATCGTTAATGCCACGTATTACGTTAAACTCAAAACCGGATTAAGGTGTGTGGAGGCCCTGAGGCAAATATCCTGTTACGTCTCCGTTCGTTGGTTGATTTTCCGTAAATTCGTTCCGACGAAACTTTAGCGACACAAGTCCTTTCTTAAATAAAACTGG
>NW_013675043.1:20453-22040 GCF_000517525.1 Limulus polyphemus | reverse complement strand
ATTCACGAAGGAACAGGATATTTCTAGAAAACGTGGCGTGACACTAGTCACGTGACCTCGATGACGCAACAATCCTTATGGAGGTCCTTTCGAATATAAGAAATAAAAAACTTTATTGTATAAGAAGCAAACTTTCAAATATAGGAAACAAATATATAAATCGAATAACGCAATATTCCTAAATAATATTAGCAAAATATTTGTGGAGGCCCTATTTTGTGGGAGCCCTGAGGCAGCTGCCTCGTTTGCCTCATGGTTAATCCGGCACTGGTTAAACTTCCTTTCGGCTTAACAACAATACTCATTTCTAGGAACACCTGATTAAAAATATAGGTTACAACAATAAGTTACAAAAAAATAAGATACAAAATCCCGTCGTGTTTCATTTGATATATATTGACATAACTGGAGCTACTAGGCTACAGGGTCTATCTCTCTTTTTTTTTTTTTGCCATCCACCGTCACGAGAATAATTTAGGGTTGTAAGTTAAATGTGTTCATTGTAATGGCAATATTATCATTGTTTTCTCAGAATGTTCCTTAGTTCTGGCCCTCTCCCATCCCACTTTTCTATATGTACCACGGCTATCCAAAATTGCACGCATTCTACGTACTTTAGAACAGCAAGATGAAGAGGCGTAAATCCTTCTGACGTCACATTGTCTACTTCGCAGCCCATAACCAGCAGAACCTGAAAGAAAAGTTTACAATGTGAGTCATCAAAAACACTTGAAAGTGATGATAAAATTATTTAGTAAGATTTCTTTTTTTTGTTAGCTAAATAATACACTGTAATGGGTTGTTTTTAAAATAAATATTTCATATTGCCAAATATTTTATATGGAACGACAAACTCGGTTCTATATGCATAATATTCGAACGAGTTCTACTAGATCAAACGCTTGAATTGTATGCATAATCGCCACCTATCGACAAATACACAGCAATTAAAAAAATTAAATCAGTTTTAATGTTAACAACAATAACTGGTAATGAAAAATTGAATTTTGATATTTGAGTCTCTTTGCAATGTGTTTGATTTATGCTAGTTACATACACACACACACACATATCGCATTACCGTTATAGGCCCAGGTTGTCAACTTATTGTCATAACGGATATTGCCTGTGCTAATAGCACACACACATAGCAAGTTTTCAAGTAATTTTATTCAGTATAACCGGGATGGAAAGACTAACTTCAAGTAGCTGGGCTTGTCTCGGGGTTCCCGTGTTATACTTGAATAAATCTTCAGGAGAAAGAGAGAATGTTGGGAGTAAGAACTATCTAAGAACTTTTAAGGTAGGGTTCTATTTAGTTCTATTCAATATCTTATAGTTCTATTAATTATATTCGATATTTTATAGTTTTATTTAATATCTTATAGTTCTATTAATTATATTCGATATTTTATAGTTTTATTTAATATCTTATAGTTCTATTAATTATATTTGATATTTTATAGTTTTATTTAATATCTCATAGTTCTATTAATTATATTCGATATTTTATAGTTTTATTTAATATCTTATAGTTGTATTAATTATATTCGATATTTTATAGTTTTATTTAATATCTTATAGTTG
>NW_013675043.1:12020-19631 GCF_000517525.1 Limulus polyphemus | reverse complement strand
AGCACTCAGCTTCATACCCTTATTTGATTGATGATTTTTTTTATTATGATTTTCCATGACGGCTGACTAGATTAACATCGGCGTTTGAATTTTGTCTAATAGATGGGATATCCCCAATGCATTTGGGTGCTATTACCTCAGACATTATCCGCTATGACAATAAGTTGACAACTAGGACCGATAACGGTAATGCGATATTTAATTCATTATTGTTTTATAGTGCTGATTTAATCGCCTATTAACAATTAATGTAATCAATAGTTTGTAAGCTATTTATTTATAAAATACGGTAATTATCCATAGGAGATTAAATCAGCACTATAAAACAATAATGAACTTAATACATAACAAAACAACATTATAATGAGACCAAAAATTCAGAATTATTCTTCTATGACCAATTCTCCTTAAGTCATGGTGGATAATGTCTGTGTCCATAGCCACCCAAACGCATTGGTGATATTTCATCTATCAGACAAGATCCTTACGCTGATGTCAAACTCGCCAACAACTAAGGAGAAACAGTTAAGGCTTGAGAGTTTAGTGCTTGAACCCACAACGTCTAAACTCCAACTGCCTTTCGCTGTCTGCAGCCAACTGTGGGAAGGCAGTTACCCTTAATATTTAGTTATAACCTTAAAGTAGAATTAAACCGCCCAAAAAATTCTATAATGTAAAACCTCCACCCATTTTTTAATATTATAAGATATAAAAAGCAAAAGATATTCTTATAGTAGAAATAAACCACCCTGTATTTCTACAAAACTCCCAACCTCCACCCTTTTAAGATAAGGGTTTTAGTTTTTAACATCACTAATTATTAAATTGCACATTCTATAACTAGTCACGTAATAGTTCAGTTCTTATTGCTCTTGGAAACCTTTTGTTTGTTTTTTTGTACTTTGGGTAACAAAACTGATCGGCGTCGAATATCACAAACACATTTATAGTTTTTATATAAAATGAACTTTCCGTAGTAATCTTGTTATTATTATTCTAAAATGGCTCGCACTATAAAGAAGATAGAAACAGATTGATATAAGATCGAGATTTGTCTATGAAAACCAACAAAAATAGTAACATGAGACAACCGATTCAATTAGGAACTATATATTTAGTTGCTCTGCAACCCACTAACGTTAATTATACGTCACACAATACTTTTATTGTCGTTGTCACTGACCTCAACACAGTCTGCGTGGCCGTTCATTGCTGCTATATGAATAGCTGTATAGCCACTAGGATCCAAGGCGGCGAGGTGTGCTCCATTTTCTCCTAGATACTAAAACAATAGGAATTAACAAATTAATTGTTAAGTTATTTGGTTGGCTTCAAGCACATATTTCAAGAGTACAAGGTGCTCGTTTTAACAATGCTAGCCCATTGCATATTGTATTTCCTTGAGAAAAACTTACTGAGTACGTACTTACTGTATGCCAATTAATATATCAAAAATAAAACGGAACATTTTATGTGACACAAATAGGCACATTACATATTCTAAAATAATGTAATAGTAATAAATTCAACATGAATTTTTGAAAAGGTTTTTGGAATATAAAATATATTTGGCTTACTTTCACGATATCATAGTGACCATGTGCTGCCGCTAGGTGGATGGGAGTCCAGGCTCTTTCATCGACAGTCCTGATTAACAGATAAAACTATGATAGTAAACTTTATTTTCTCTGACTATGTAGGAATGTTGGCTAATTTGCGGAATTAAAAAATACAGAACAATTATAATGGATTTGACTGGAATGTAAAATTATAAAATATACAGTTCTACAGAAGAAGTAGAAAATAACCTATTCTTGTTAAGGCTACAAAAACGACATTGAAAGTATGCGACTACTGTTAATGGATTTGGCTAGACTGAAGGATCGGAATACGATCCTTGTTAGACTAAAGAAGTGGGAAACTTGCGACTCTAGTTAAGGATTTGCTTGTTTCGGATATTCACGCAAAGTTATACAAGAACTATTTGCCCACATTTTGAAATTATAGATTGGAGGGAACATCCGCCGCCAGCTCCTGGGCTACTCTAATCGTATAGTAAAATTTGACCATCACTCTTATAACCCACTCATGGCCTCAACATGCAGAGCGCTTGTTTGTTTGTTTACAGTTAAACACAAAGCAACACAAAGGGCTATCTGTGCTCTGCCCACCACGGGTATCCGAACCCGGTTTCTAGCGTTGTAAGTCCGCAGGCATACCGCTGTGCCACTGGAGGTCTGCAGAGCGCGATTTTGTAACAAAGGTGAGGGGCGTATAAACCATAGATCTAAGGATCCACAGTACTGCACGCTAACCACTGGACCACAACCGACTCTCTTAAAGAATGTGGCTAGATAGAAAATATACGATCCTTGTTAAGGGATTTGGCTGTACAGAAATAGTACAAATAAATGATCATTGGTAAGAGATTCTGCTATAGAAGTATATATATATATATATATAGAAGTAATTATAGCAAAAAATTATAAAGGAAACAAAGATAGGTAAATCACATAAAAACAGGTTAAAACACTAGCGATTTCGACACGATTTGTGTTAAAGGATTTGGCAAGACAGAAAAAATAGAAAGCTGACGATTTTTGTTCAGGTTTTCCGCTTATATTTATCATCAAAACTCCCTGGTGTCTCAGCGATAAGCTTCAATGCGTTTTTATAATTCTAAAAAATTGGCGTTCGATCCCTGCTGTAGGCACAGCATTGAATGCCTATTACGTAGCTTCAACCAAATTAACGAATTAGTACTAAATATTTCATTTGTTGTTAAAACATTTTTATAGGTATTTGTAATTTGTATTCTTAAAATCGTTAATAAGGGTAATAACTTTAGATAACTCTTACTCCATTCGTTTCCGGTCGGTTTTCAGCAGCAGTTTAACTGCGTGCAAGTCCCCATTTTTGGCAGCTTCGTGTATGCTCAACGTTGAAAGAAACTCTTCTTGAGTAAGTTGATCATAGAGTGCGCTAACATCCGGGAACATATTCGTTGATCGTTCTTTGGTATCCTATAATTTTCCATGATATATAACAAGGGTTATCAAGATTTCAGGAGGAAATACTAGTAGTTCATTCACACAGATTATTGCATACAAGTACAATGAAAAAAAAAAACTTTCGTGAATGTATCTAAGCTACAGTAGTGTCATGAACTGAACTTCTGATTACAGAAAGCTACCTATATTGATAACAACTAAAACTAACCCAGTAATTAGTGTAGCTAATTTAACACGTCAGTCTAAGAATATGCAATGTTATATAACAAAACCTTATAATGATTAGAATGTTAAATCATGAAATATGTTATAATATTTTAGTCTCGTGACGTTTTTTATCTGTCTCTATCAACTTGTTTACAGCAGTGGTTCCCAGACTTTTAGTAATCACGGACCAGTAAAATTCCAAAAACATTTTCGGGGACTGACATTACAAAGTAAAATATCTGTTAATTGCATAAGTAAAATAATACAATACTTACAAGAACTAAAAATTTATTTCGAAAAAAACAACAACAACAAAATAAACTTTTTACTTTACGTATTATTTCGTTGTATGCAGTTATTTACTTGATACAAGTTTGTCTATTTCCAGGTCTATGTTTTAGAGTGCCACACGAAGTGGAGCCCGAATGTCGAACCTGTTCCGTTGTTTCGTCTTTATCATAGTAACTGCCGAAAATTCAGCTTCACAAATGTATGTTGATGGAAATGGAAACAAAACTCTTAACGGCATTTCAATTAATTCGGGATATTCTGGGCAAACTTTCAACCAAAACTCGTGTAATGTTAATGCGTTTTAAAATGCGTTTCCTAGCCCTTATCACTTGCCAGTTCCATTAATTTATCTTCCTGGCTGGTTGCTAAGTTACTATCGTCATGGGTACTGAAGGGGTTCCATACCTCAGATCCTTGTCATCCGGAAATTAAGAATCAAATCTCTAGGAGAATGAGGTTAGATAGTGGAAAATAATAGTATTTGTATTTTGAACATTGATATTTTTTCCACTTTCATTACCAATAAAGGCGACATTAGGAGACATATCGTAACATAATTTTAATATTCTTTGTTTACATAGCATCACTTTCATGTAAGTTGTCAGTCATTTGAAAAATTGAATACATTCTACCTTGTAGCGAAAGATTGAGTTCGTTTAAACTAGAAAATATATCAGATAAATATGCTAGCTTATCAATCCCCTCTGTATCCTGGATATGCTAGCTTATCAATCCCCTCTGTATCCTGGATATGCTAGCTTATCAATCCCCTCTGTATCCTGGAAGAATTTCGCCCATTCTGGCTTTTTTGCCCGACGAAAAAAAGTCTAGTTTCACTTCGAAGTTCAAAAAACACGAGATATTACTTTGCCTTACGAGAGCCAACACACTTCTGTGTGCAGCAGTGACTGCTCGTGTACAGCTCCTGTATCATCGCACATGTGAAAATAAACTAGAATTGAGGGCATTCGCTTTTATAAAATTCACAGTTTTTACAGCCTATCTAAGAACATTGTGTAGTTCAACGGACATCTTCTTTATTGTTAGCATTTCACGATGAATAAAACAAGGAGTTTCTATGCAGTTGGGAGAAACTACTTCTACTATTGTTACAACACCAGGGTGAATTCCTGACATGGCCGCCGCACCGTCCGTGCATAAACCAACACACGCCTTCCAGTCCAACCCATGGCTAACGAAATAATCATTAAGAACATTAAATATGTCAACCGCTTTAGTATGCGATTGAGGTTCAATGGAATAAAGCAATTCTTCTTTAATAGTATCGTACTATTTTTTATATCGTAAGTACACTAAAAGAAGTACATCATTTGTTATGTCAGTCGATTCGTCAATCTGAAGTGCGTAGTATTTCGAAACCTGTATCAGCTGCAACAACTGATCCTCAATATCTTCAGACATTTCTTCTACTCTCCTAATAATTGTATTATTTGATAAGGGTATCGAATTAATGTTTCAGCCGTTGAGTCACCAAACAGTTCGAAGCAAATGTCTTTTATACAAGACTGAATTAATTCCTCGCCAATTGTAAATGACTTTTTTAGCCTTTGTAATACGTAGCGACACTTTATAAAATGTTTTAAATGCCGCTCTATTTGTATTTCTGACACTGTGAATAATTTTGTGTTATCTTTTTAATTCGGAAAGTTTTCTTTCAAAATATTCTCTGGGTTGATTTTTTAGATTGCTGTGCTTCGTATTCAAATGCTTTTTAAGTTTCGATGGTTTCATAGTATCATTACGAAGTACATCCCCACATATTATGCACCGAGGTCTATTCTTTTTCTTGTCATTCATTTCAATAAATCCAAACTCAATATAGGAGCTGTCATACTTTCGGGTGAAAGTGCACTGTTTCTTTTTGGTGGGCTCAATATCATCATTTTCTTTTACTTCTGTGGAATTACCAGAAACACAATTCACATAATCTCCACTGTCACATTTAAAAAAACAAAAAAAACTTTTCAGTGGAGTTTGTTTTAACATTTTTAGTACAGGGTAGTTATAACACAGATTTATACCTCCACAACAAATACTCAAACACAACTGATTGATAACCAGGGGTGTCAGATATAAAGTAGGGAGATTACTGGAAAAAAATAGCGAAAATTGAAAAAGTAGCCGACATTATGAGCTCATGAAACGGTAATATTGTAATCATAACATTGGCGAGTGTCATTTATCAACCACTAATTCAGCCTGGCAAGTGACTTATCCAGATTGTAAAATAAAATGGTAAAGAATAATATGTACACAATTTATACAAATAATAATAATAATATACAAATAATTATATATATATATATATATAACACGAACTAGCAACTCAACAGTCTTGCATGAGGACAACCTTTCAGCTGATTTTCAGGGTGGCCTACACGTACAGGATACATTCATTTTTATATTTTTAATTGTATATCTATTGACATTGATATGTGGCTGAAATATGTTTTAAGAGAATCTGAGATATATCAAAAAGAGAAAAGGTTGACTTAGGCGACTTTTAGTCATCAAATATTGAAAGAAACGAAAGTGTCAGTGCTCTCAACAGCCAAGACATGTTGAGGACTGGTAGAAATTAAGTCAAGGACCGGTACCGGTCTGCGGTCCGCGTTTGGGAAACACTAGTTTACAGAATTGAGGAAAAAAAACAAAGACAACTGTACGTCTCACAAATACTTCATTTAATAACGATGGTTTCGCCAGCAAAGGCATCATTAGCGAAACTATGGTCGTGTTACGTCTCTGCTCGTTTGATAATTTCCGGTAAAAATTCTTCCCGAGAAACTTCAGCGAAACAAGTCCTTTCTTAAATACAACTAGTTTATTCTTTCTCAATACAACTTGCAATACACTTAATTTCCACAGTCACTTCAACACACGCTATAATTCTCAACGAACGATTCACGCACTTTACTTACTACCGCGCTTGACCCAATTTTCCGTCTATATCTTCAATCTCTCTGTCCGCTATTCAATTCCGATTAATTGTCTGGCGCACTTATATACAAGAATAGAGGGCGCCTAGGAAATACTGGATTATTCGTCATGTTCACCGATCTTTCTAGAACTCATTACTTGTTACCAGCGTCACGTGACTTCCGCTGTCGTAACAGTCGTTAATAAATTAAGTATTTGTGAAATGTACTATTGTATCAATTATATAAAACCTGTTGTTTGTTTTATTCGTCGAATTTCGCGTAAAGCTACTCGAGGGCCATCTACGTTAGCTGTGATAGACTAGAGGCAAGGTAGCTAGTCAACACCGCCCACCGTCAACTTTTGGACTATTATTTTACCAACAAACAGTGGATTGACCATCACTTTATAACACCCCCATGGCTGAAAGGGAGAGTAAGTTCAGTGAAGGGTCTCGATCTCGCGAACCGCAAATTGCAAGTCAAGCGCCCTGATCACCAGGCCTTCTATCAACTTATCTGTTCGGCTATTGACATTTATTGATTTGTCTAATTTCCTAAAAAAAACCAAAATGAAAATGGAACTCTATGATAAGCTTCCACTTATTTCGAAATTAACAAAACTTTCAAGGGATGGTTACCACTAGAAACGCGAAGTAACCATCTATAAAATTTAATGCAAAAAAAAGTAAGTTACAGAAAAATGAAAAATGCGTTCATATAGTTACTTAACACAATATATATAGTTCTAAACAGTTGCTTTTATACATAAAAAAACAAGTATATAAAAAACAAACTAAAACTTTCACCTTGAAGTACATACTACGTTATTTGATTGTCCACTAGTAAAATGTCCGCGAAAGTTCACAGGAAACAACTACGCAAATGTCGTACACGCTTTGTTTTTAACTACAATTTACATGGTCTTGTCATATTTTAAGTCAATCCGTAAAGTCAGCCCAGGTTCTTACGTTAAATAGGTGTAGTATGATTCAAGCTTTGAGAATTGTTTGATTTGGTTGTATACACTTTTTTGAAGTATGAACTTATGAGGCTTGTTACGTGACTAGAATATTGAAGTTTTGGAAATCGAGACTCAGGTTTATTATTTGGTTTGTTTGTTTGTTTTGGAATTTCGCGCAAAGCTACACGAGGGCTATCTG
>NW_013675043.1:6696-11066 GCF_000517525.1 Limulus polyphemus | reverse complement strand
TTAGGGCATTCTTGAAGGAACAGGATATTTCTAGAAAACGTGGCGTGATACTAGTCACGTGAACTCGCTGACGCAACATAAAGTTTCTGAAACTCAAAACAAACTTTATAAAGTCACAATCAGGGCTTTGCTCAAATTGTGCTTGTAATATGGTCTGAAGTTATAAACTTTATAAATTTAATTATTTCAAAATAAAAATGCATAGAATCCAAACGAATTTGAGGAATAGACGTATCTATTTGTTACCACTTAAGAATGCATACACATATATACATAGGTATATGTATTAATAACGATAGCCTACAAAATGTTTAAAAGTAGTTTGTCTTAAAACCCAATAATATATTATTAAATTTTATAAGCACATAATACGAATAGAGCAAAACCTTGCCTTTAGACAAACTGCCGTCACTAGACAAGGTTTCATGTTTTGCTGATTGACAATGAGACGAAAAGTTCAAGCTCTTGTCGTCCGATTCTGAATTTGGTAACATTGGTTCTCTTCCGTCAGCGTACCACTGTGTTCCTGAATAAAATATGAAATATACATACATTACGAGATATCGCTGCTGTTGACATACCTATGGACACAGTTTCTTAGTCACAAGTAGCCTAAAAGACTTACTCACAGGGGCTAACAAAAAATTACGAGCTAAAGTTAGAAAGATTACAATAGCATTGAAGCAAGCCTAACCACAGCCGGCGTTAAGATTTTCTAGGCCCTGTGCAGGAACATTTGCTAGGCCTATTTACGTTTTGCGCTTGACGCGTTCACTATGGGTTTGGCCGACTTACAAACGGGAGGGGGGGGAAACAGGCCTAGCACTGGGGCTCGTTGTTCTCCCCTCGAGGTCTAGTGTGGCGTTTATTTGTGGTACATACCTTGCGCATTGGGCCTAACTGTTCTGAGCATATAAATAGCAACCTTAATTTTATTTATTACCATTTATAAATGAACTCGATTTTCATTATTGTTACGACAGCGGAAGTCACGTGACGCTAGTAACACGTCATGACATTTTCGAAGGTTCGTGAATGTTCGAGTGTTTATTGGATGTGCGGTATTCTTGTATATAAGACCGCCAAGAAGTGACGGCAACAAAGGGAATTGAATTGCAGACAGAGATAGAGACGGGTAAAGCGCGTGAATCGTTCGTTGTGAATTATAGCGTGACTGTGGAAATTAAGTGTATTGCAAAGTTGTATTAAAAAAGAATAAACTAGTTTTTATTCAAGAAAGGACTTGTATCGCTAAAGTTTCTTGGGAAATAATTTTTACGGAAAATTAAAAACGAACACAGAGGCGTAACATTATTATAGTGCAGTTGTAACGACCCTGTTCAATTACAAACATATATGATAATTTATTAAAAATTACTGAATATTCTCTGCATTTATTTCTCTTTCCAATATTGACTGAGAAAGTCGCCATTTAAATGTAGATAATTTTGTTTTGTCTATTTATCTCTTTATTATTAAGCGCAAAGCTACACAATGGAATAAAAGTTCTGTCTGTCACAATTATCGAAGGTAGAGGAAGAGGCTAATAAAGAAAACACGGTACACTTCTGCCGGTGGAGAAAGATGGGTAAAAATACGTGTCCTTTAGGTACAGAACAAATAATATCATTTTCAAGATGATACTTCCATTAAAGAACCAATATGTTTCTGAAAAGTATTTGTATCGTGGTAACCTATATATATATATATTTTATATTTCGATTTAATTGTTATCTAGGAGGCGCATTATTTTAGATTTAGAATATTCTAAATTTGACATCACAAAAAATCTAGTAAGTTAGAAGAGTATTAATAGATTTGAGAAGATTATAAATAGGAGAATCAGTGAAGCACTGAGTCAATGTTTCTTGCTTTAAACTAGTAGTAAATATCAAAGTGAAATATTCAGCATATGATTGCAGAGTGGTTGTTAATCAAGTTAGTCAGTTTACAAGTACATTGTACTTAGTTTCAGTGAAGTAGTTGGAACAGTGTTAGCTATCGCATACACTCTGTTACTCGATCAATTAGCCGTGAAATTTTTACAAGTAAGTTTACTTGTGCTTTAGTCGTAGTAGCTACTATTAGCGAGATACTTTTATTTGAATGTCATTTGTAAAATAGGTCTACAAGTTACAACGTGTACAAGTTTGTATAAATGTTAATGATAAAAAACTAATTTGATATTATTACATGAAATGGTTGCGTCGAATTATTTTCACCAGGTAACTTAAAAAATGAGCCCACCGACAAAATGACGTTATAGCACGGGTATCAGTAGTGGGACTATTTTGAGAAAAACAAAGTGAAACATTGAGTAAATTGCAACTTTTGAGATGACTCTGTGAGACAAAATCGGAGATTTACTGGAGTTAATGAAACAGTTAAAAGAATTACTTACATCAGCTAATACAAACGAATCTACGAAAGCTATTACAATTTTAAAACTATTAAGGCTATCTGACACCGTCTCTAATTTTAAACTACTAAACAGAGGGAGAGTAGCACCCGACCACCCACCCTTCACGTTACGGGATTGCTTTCACTCTTCTAACGCACCCAACATTTAAAGTGTTGGGAATATTTTATGGTAACAAACGGATTCGAATGTAGCTCGCCAGCTCCAAAATCCAGATTTCTATAAAGGGTCAACACGTGCCATTTCTGAAAATAAAAATAAAAGGAATATACACGACAAATTTCTCTTTTGTGAAAAAAACAAAACAATCAAACTAATTTCTGTATATTATAATATGATATCATAATATTCTGTATATATGTATATTACAGGATGACCATCCTGTAGACATATCAGTGTAATACTGAATAACGCATTAGTTAACTGTACCGTTGTACGGTGACTTGTGGGAGACAAAAGATATATGTGAAATATTACTCTTACATGCTTCTGATTTTGAATTCAAAGTGGATAAATTAAAAGCAATTAAAAAAAGCTGCATTTTACCTGACGCTTATCACAAATTTTAAGCCTATTGGTTTCTTGGTTTCAAATGATTCCCCAGCTTTTGGTATTTAAACTGTAACTTTTTGTTTTTTTTTATTACACGGTAAAAAACGAGAGAGAAGAAAAGTCCTGTCCCCTTGATGATAACAAAAGCATTTTATTTCTACGACTGTAAAATTTTCAAGTTAACTAACGTTTGCTGATTGGCCTAATTTTATAGTAGTATAATAGACGCTGCTAACACAATAATTTCGCTTAATAGTTTTCTGCCCTCTCGGTGGCTCAGCGGTAAATCCGAAGGCTTAAAATGCTAAAAATCCAATTTTGATAACCGCGGTGGGATGAGCACAGATAGCCCATTATGTAGCTTTTTGCTTAAGAACAAACAAACAAATTTTATCTCGTACTTACGGCGGTTTCTTGTATCTCTAGTGCTTGGTTGGAACACAAATTCAATATTCACAAAAGTGAAATAACAGTAAGACTGAAAAACAAACTTGCTGAATCAGTTATCAATCCTCCACCGTAAGAGACCCACAAGAGTAATAAACAATTAAAATTGTTTCTTACACTTTGAAGAAAGTTCTAGTCGTTAAGCCACGAGTTCATCAACTGACGTAAAAACTCCCCCCCCCCCATATATATATATATATATACAAACGTTCAACTTTTTAAAAAAAACTACAATAATATGCTGCAGAATGGCACTTCAGTCGACATAGAAATTTCGTTACAAAATAAAGTACTAGTTACTTATTCACTTTAGGGTGTCGCTACTGTCCGAATATCGACGTGTTTTTAGTTGTTGTTTTGTTTAACATATAGATATTAAATGGGCTATTTGAGATATGTCCACCACGGAGGTTCGAACCCCATATTTTAGAGTTGTTAAGTCAATAATCTTAACGCTGACTCACCGGGAGACACGGGTTATAAGAATGGATGTTAGTTTTTTTATTACGATGTCAATAATGGTTGTTAGCTAGAAATTGGATAAATAATATACGGAACGAAATACAGTAACAACAACAACAACTGGTTTACGTTAGGAATAACTTTTCCTTTTCTCAGTGTAAATACGTATACATAACAGAACTGTCACCTAGCGTGGGTTTGTCGAAGTTTTAATGTTTCTACTGAGAATTATCGTTAATCATACTTAAAGCAGTCAATCATACCAATTAAATCACGAAATCTAAACGATACATTGTTTGCATTCAGAATAATCACTGTAATGTTAGTTTAACATATATTATCTTGTACTTAAAATGTATTATAATCATACCAAACAATCGTTTATATAATAAAAAAGGTTGGAACTGGTAACTCAAACTCGTTGTTTTAAAGAAACGAGTTGCTAAGCCTTGTTCTTATTGGTATCTTTGACCAACGATATACGTAACTG
>NW_013675043.1:4142-6090 GCF_000517525.1 Limulus polyphemus | reverse complement strand
CAATTCACGAAGGAACAGGATATTTCTAGAAGGAGGTGGCGTGATACTAGTCACGTGACCTCGCTGACGCAACAAAACTAAATGAATCTCCTGTAGGCTGATCTTCAAGCTTCAAGTTATATTAATGTCTTAGTACTTCCTAATTAGAATCATTTAATAGGTGTGCTACGCAGCTTATGTGAGCATCTCTACTGGAAAAAAAAATCAATCAAGATTTTAACCTACTTGTTACTTATCATTATTACAAAGTAACTGTAATAAACTTTTTCGTGAAATTGATAATTACGGTTCTCACCATTTTGATATTCTGGAATTTCTATTTCTGTTTGGATAGATGTATCCTTTACAACACGCCTTGGGTAGCAAGGGAACGTCTAGAAAAACAAACAAGACTTAGAAAATATAAACTTGTAACTTAGAATATGTATACAAATATCTAACAAAACAGTGTGTTTGCCAATTCAGTTATTGACGTGTTTTGATGCATAGAGCTAGTATGTAATACATATATAATAGCTTTACGGTTTGGCCTTCACGATTCCACTTTGTGGAATAATAATCGAAATGAGACTAAAAATTAAAGAATTATTTTGCCATTACCATTCCTTGTCATCATTAACTCAGAACGGTGTGTTTGTATACGTGTGTTTTACATATCCACTTTTAAAGTTGTCGGATGTTCTTTAACATTCGTGATAAAGAAATTCTATTAAAATATAACTATCAGTAGGAGCAACGCCCTCTCGAAAATATGACCAAATTACGAAAATAACTTTATTAGATTACCCTACTAACCATTTAACTTATGTGATTAAAAAAACTATTCGATTATGTGGTAAAAACCTACCCATTTTCTCTGGTTCCGTATTGGTGGCGCAGTTTTGATGCTTGGAAGGCGCTTGAAACTAACACCAGAAGGCGCGGACTGTGGTTTCACAACAGGTAAATTAGATGATTTAGATGGTCCAGGATTATTACCATAACATCCCGTAGACCATGTTCTCGCGCTTAACCTGAAAAAGTTCCCAAGGTCATCATTTATTGATTACAGATATAAGTCTATAATAAACATGAAGAAAGTATGAACCAGATGATCACCTGACAGTATAAGTAAAGCCTTTTCCAGTTTATGATCATAAAACTTCCACCTTTTAAAGTAAATATTGCAACAAATTATTGAAAGTATTTATACTTCATAATTTCACATCAAAGTTGCTTACCTTTGTTCATCCTTATTAATTGCATTCTTTAGCAAGGATTCGCAGCAACCGTCTCCAGTTCGACTTGATGACATTCCCTGTAAACAAAATTTCAAATCTCGTTCAAGTAAACCGAGGGTTAAGATTACAAATACTTTTCTTAACAACTTAACTTCACCGTAAACGCCATCTTTCAAATTCTGAACTCGTAGAAAAAGTGTTAACAATTCAACGCTACCATAAATGTTGTTTTTTAAATTCTGAACTCGAATAAAAAGGTTTAACAAATTTACATTACTGTCATAAGCAGAAGAGCATTTGATGGTTTTTTTGTTTTTTTTTGTGGGGGAGGTCACATTATTCACTAGATTAACCATGAACATTGAATTCAAAACTGAAACAGCGACTTTCCATAACAGTTATACACAAGTCTCCATTTCTCCATTCAGAGGGGCATTTCGTTACCGGATCAACATTGAAGGGGGGGGGAGGAGATGCCCTTAGTGCCCCAGTCTATGATTACCGTGTATGTCATCTTTCAACATCTAAGCAGATAAGAAAGAGAGAAATGAGATGTTACGGTGGAAAACTATATATGTTCCAGTTTGCTCTTGAAGAAGAAAAGTCCACCTTTCGAAAGCGCTCGGGCTATAGGGTTTTTATTCATTTCTATCAAGACTTTTGAACCTACGTGTCTTTCTAACATCATGTATGGGCCCGGCATGGCCAGGTGGTTAGGGCACTCGACT
>NW_013675043.1:0-3180 GCF_000517525.1 Limulus polyphemus | reverse complement strand
ATAGTGGGATTGACCGTCATATTATAACGCCCCCACAGCTGAAAGGGCGAGCATGTTTGGTGTGACGGGGATTCGAACCCGCGACCCAAAGATTGCGAGTCCCTCTTCGGGTATATCAGCAGTAAAAGTTTTTGTCGAAATCTCTCACAGAGATGAAGTATATTTTCCATCTTCTAAAATAAAAGAAAAAAATGCTAATAAATAAAGCAATTCTGTGAAAAAGATAACGTAATAAAAATATAAAAAAGTAATTAACAGTTGTTAAGTAAATTAATCTCTGAAAACACGACGAATTACGGATTTGTTAAAAATAATAAGTATTCACACAAGGATTGTTATCCTAACTGCTGCCTGTGTTTTCATGCGTTAGTTTATTGCATATGGATTAACTAAATATTTTGTTTATAAAATATACTTTTATTATCTATCTAATTACTAATACAACACATCCAAATATTCCACCAGCACGTAATACAGGTGTTGTTTTCAATTTAATAACACGTTACTGACACACACGTTGGTTAAACGGCCTAGTTAGTGTTACTTGTGATATCTGTAAATCACTTGAAATTTTTATTATAAATTTATCCAATATTTGGGACTCGTGAATAGAAGTTAAACCTGATGAAAAATGTATCCCCATTGCTGCTTCGGTTCAATACCAACAGATGTCTCTCCTATTAGGATACACTATACTGCATCGTAGGTACAAATCTATTTGTTTAATTTCTTGTTATTACCCTCAGTGGCACAGCGGTATGTCTGCGGACTTACAACGCTAGAATCCGGGTTTCGATACTCCTGGTAGATAGCCCATTATGTAGATTTGTGCTTAATTACAAACAATCCTTGTTATTTTATACTATTTACTCAAAAATATAGATAAATAAATATATTTTTTACCTCTATCCTATTTTTCTTTGTCTTCATCGTTCGTAACAGATTCCTGAAAAACAGACAATACAATAACTTTTTCCACTAATCTCTAATAGAAACAAATATTTGATAAAACTTACAAGCAGGTTGCTCACGATCTGGGAAAACTGATCATAAAATGTTCGTTAGATTTAATTAAATATTTTTTCCACGTTCAAACTTCTAACTTGCACGATGAAAAAAAAAGTTGACAACGTAAAACTTTCAAAAAAAGCAGTATTACAAGAAATGCTGTGAAATTTTGTGGAAACAAAGGTTTCCGAATACACTCTGTGCGTTACTTTTAAAACAGTTTCGATAAAATTTAAAAGCATCGCACAGAGTGTATAGGGAACCACCCCGAAATTTCACCAGACTTCTTTTTTCAACTTCTGCTACAGTTAGGAAAATATCAGCATGAAAATCAGTTTTCAATCCGACCGAGTCAGTGAAAGCTTCGTAAGTTTACAGACAAATATTTAGTAAAACTACTATATTAAAAACCTAATTCTTTCTGTACAACAGACTTGTAATGTTTACTAAAAGCTTGTCAAATTTCGTGAAAATGGACTTAACACATTCTGAGTTATAGAATGTGTGGTTTCATGGTTACATGGTGGCTACAGGGTTAGTCTAATAAAATATGCATGGGGCCTTTTTTTAGGGAAATAAAATTCTCTGGAACTTATTAAATATTATTCACCAATAACTCAGATGGTTAAATTAGGCTTAATCGTATCTTTGTACATAAAACTTTACTACAAAACTACATACACTTACTTAAGGATTTTTGTGGTTTGATATTGGATTGACTTTAAAATCCAACTTAAGTGTTGGTAGATGTTGGTTTGGCCTCATATAGCATTACTGTATCCGGGTAGTTAATTCAGTAAATGAAATGGCAATTTCTTCTGTTTGTATCACTTCTGGTCTAACCCTACAACATGTTAAACCTAGCTATGTGTATTGAAGTATTACTGAGGTGTTGGCTTACCACTTCTTGTCAACCTACACAACAATTAAAACCAGCAGTGTGTGTTGAAGTATGGCTTACCACTTCTCATCAGCTGTATACAACAGTTAAAACTAGCTATGTGTGTTGAGGTATTGGTGAGGTGTTGGTTTATCACTTCTTGTCAACCGCACAAATTATCATAGAGTAGGTAGACTCTATGTGTAGGGATGGCCAAGGCTTAATACAAATATTCAAGCTAAAAATTCAACAATGATAGAGATTTTTACTTTAAAAGATGATTGTCACAGATTTTCATTTGTTTCTCTATCCAACAAGCCTAAAACAAGGCAAGAAACCAACCCACCAAATTATTCATCTTTCTAATTCTTGTTTCAGTCGAGATAACTCTACAACTACTTTATCACTAACCTAAATCCACTAAGTGTTTCCGATATCATCGTTTAGTTATAATAGCTAGTAGTAATTAAAAAATTAAAATCACAATTCTAGTCTAAATGGTGATATAATTACTACTTGAAGTTAACTTTTATTTATAGAAATCTGGTGTTCCTTTAAAAATCTTAAGTACAGGGTGAAACAGGAATTACCAGCCGATAATATATGAACATTAGATGACTTTAACATGTAGAATATTTAATGCTTTGTACACTATACAATCGGTGTCTTTAGGAAGCCAAAACCTATATTATGTATGAAGTGAAGGAGTAAAAAACAAACAAACCAACACACACAGTATTAAGTGTTATCAAACATATTGAGAGAATACATTAACTTTCAGTAAGGTGGAAAAAACGTCACAAAAGAAGTAATAAAAAACATTTTATTGCAAAATGTGTAGGGATGACAGTGTCAAAAAGAATGCAAACATAAAATATAGGGATGATACAGCTATATATAAATCATCCCTACATGACTTTCAATATTAAAATTTAATGTTGTACTGTAAAATGCATACTTGACTTTAATATTACTGTAGTTGGAAGTTGTATATATATTCCTGACTGTTGATATGCAGTTTGTTTATCATAATATGAAGGTCATATCAGGGTAGGCATCAACGTAGTGTAACTAAGACCCTAGGACTTACGTACAAGGAAAAACAAGTTGAGTCAAACATGTCTTGATTATTGCAGGTTGGTCGAATTGACCGACCTCGTAACCATTTTGTACTCGTGCATTTTACAGTGTAACTTTAAATTTGAATATTGAAAGTTATGTAGGAATGATCACATATAAAGCTGTATCGTACCTATATTCTTGTTTGCATTCTTTTTGGCACTGCCATCCTC
>NW_013675042.1:20455-24091 GCF_000517525.1 Limulus polyphemus | reverse complement strand
ACTACCACTGATGTGACTGTTACCGATGATGGGACATTTACTGATGAAGCAGATGAACCCCACATGAAGCAGAAGCCAACAAGACGGATACCAGTACGGAAGAAGATACGTCCCGTAAAATTAAGAGACTTTGTCGAATTGTAATTCTGTACAGTTAAATAAGTTATTGTTAATTGTTATTGGTTTATTGTATGTGGTTATTGTTCGGGACGAACAATATTAAGGAGGGGCAGTGTTGCGTCATCGAGGTCACGTGACTGGTGTGGCGCCCTCTATTTTCTAGAACTATATTGTTTTTTCATTAATGTTCTAGTATTTACTAGATAGGGTAGGCGGGTATATATAAGAGGGGACACGTGACGCGAGAATAAGGTAATGTGTGTATAGATAGTGAGTAATTGATCTGCAGTCAGAAGTATTATTAAGCACGTTCGTTGTTATAGCGTTTGTTTAGCGCGATTGTTGAAGTTGAGTGTATCGGTAAAGTTGTATTCGAAAAGAATAAACCAGTTTTATTAAGTAAAGAACTTGTGTCGCTAAAGTTTCGTCGGAACGAAGTTACGGAAAGTTAATTAACAAACGGAGACGTAACAGTACGAATTATGAAAAGGTTAAAGCAACTATTCTCAATGCATACGAGCTAGTACCGGAGGCTTATCGCCAAAAGTTTAAAGATTATCGCAAACAAGATAATCAAGCTTATATGGAACTTGCCCACGAAAAAGAGGTTTATTTTGATCGATGGTGCAATTCTATGTATATTGGCAATAGTTTCGACAAACTAAGACAATTATGTCTAATTGTGGAATTTAAACGTTGTGCACGTGACGACCTCAAACTTACTTGGATGAAAATAAAGTTGAAACACTACAGGAAGCAGCCACTCTTTCAGATGATTACACTTTAACACATAAAACCACTTTTCATAAAAAGAAATGCCTACCATCTCAACAAAAACCTATATCGATTCAATCCACTAAAGTTGAAAAATCTTCTAAAAAATCCAGCTCCTCTAGTTCGAAATCTTTTGACAGTCAGGATAAAACTTCTTTAACACAATCAAGGCATGTCTGCTATTTTTGTAAAAAAAAACTGATCATGTTATGTCCGACTGTTGGTGTTTGAAAAGAAAAAAGGAAAGGAGGCAATACCCATTGCGTTTGTATCCACACGTGGAAGTAGTTTCACCAGATCACCTGATTTTGTTGATATGGTCACTGATATAAAGGCTGATGTAATCAGGGAAGAATTTAGACCTTTTGTGTCTGTTGGTTCTGTGTCTTTGACAAATGACACTGCCAATCCAATACCCATATGTATTCAACGTCATACTGGGTGACTCAATCACAGTTATTAGAAAGTATATTGCCTTTAGATTCGAGTTCTGCTACTGGTGAGTCTGTTATTGCTCAGGGTATTGAGAGTGGCATTATTAATCTTCTTCTTCATAACATTTATTTAGCATCAGACCAGTTCTGCCAATTAAGGGTGTATCATTGTTGTTGGGATGAAGGAGTTAATTTATTATTATTTGCTGTTTGTGAGTCAGTTCAGGAGTCGTTATGGTTTAGTCCGTTTGAGTTTGGCCATTCAGTGTGTGGCCCTTTGAAGTTACTGAAGGAACAATGGTTGGAAGATGATCCAAAAGAAATGCACTCATTGGATTACGTTTCCAAGTTTTGGTCCATACTCTTACGTGCTTGTGAATTGGCTTGAGAAAATTTCAAGTCATCCCAAATTAAAATGAAAAATGTTTATGACCATAAGGCTGAAGAGCGTAAGTTCCATCCTGGTGACATGGTCTTGGTATTGTTACCGACTATGGGACATTCACTCAAAGCTAGGTATCATGGTCCATATAAGGTTGTTTGGAAAGTTAATGATACAGACTACGTTGTAAAGACACCTGATCATTGAAAGGCTACCCAGCTGTGTCATATTATTATGTTGAAGCCCTACCACATACGAGATGCATCCGAAAACATTTTAATCATTGAGTGTTCTCCTTATACTGATGACAGTTGTTTTGACTCAGACACCCATAAGTTCGAAAATATTGGAGACGAATGCAACATCAAACTGAGTAATTCTGACATTCTGGCCAATCATAATTCAAAACTCGATCACTTGCCTCCTGAAGAGAAAAATCAACTTGCTAGTTTATTGAATGAATACAAATGTATATTTCCAAACGTTCCTAATCAAACCAGCATCACTGTGCATGATGTAGATATAGGTGACACTTCTCCAGTAAAACAACATCCCTATCGAGAGAATCCAATCAAGGCTGATAAAATGCGTAAAGAAATATCTTATATGCTGAAAAACGACATTATAGAGTCCAGTAAAAGTTATTGGTCTTGACCTTGTGTACTGGTCTCTAAATCTAATAGTTTGGTTAGATTTTGTACAGAATTTTGCAAAGTAAATGCTTTGACAAAGACAGATTTACATCCCATTCCAGGAATCCAGATTGTATTGACAAAATAGGAAAAGCCAGTTATATCATAAAGTGTGACCTACTAAAGGGATACTGGGCTGTTCCTCTAACTGACAGAGCAAAAGAAATCCCTGCTTTTGTTACTCCTTATGGGTTATACCAGTACAATGTAATACCTTTTGGGATGAAAAATTCTCAAGCAACTTTTCAGCGAATGATGAATTAATGCCTCAACAATTTGTCGGATGTTGGAATTTATGTTGATGATATTGTGATTTCCAGTGACACATGGGAAGAACATTTATGTGTATTACGTGATGTTTTTAGAGGCTTAAGAAAGCCAGTCTCACTGTAAATTTGGCAAAAAGTGACTTTTGTAAAGCCAGAGTTGTTTACTTAGGTCGTATAGTAGTCCACGGTTAAGTTGCTCCGATTCAAGCCAAAGTTGATTGTTTTGTGAACTATCTAACTCCTACCAACAAGAAAAGTTTGATGAGATTTTTGGGAGTGGCTGGTAATTACAGGAAGTTTTGTAAAATTTTTGCTAACATCATTGTACAATTAACAAACCTTTTGAAGAAAAATTAAAAATTCAAATGGTCTGAAACATGTCAATCTGCTTTTGAAAAGATCAAATCTTTGTTATGCATTTATCCTGTATTGATGGCACCTGACTTTGATAAGCCTTTCGCATTAGTTGTTGATGCCAGCGATTGTGACGCTAGTGCTTTTCTATTACAATCAGATGACAAAGGTATTGAACATCCTGTTTGTTATTTTTCTAAAAAGTTTAATTGTCACCAAAAGAATTATTCTACTAAAGAAAAAGAAACATTTGATCTAGTGTTAGGTTTAGAACATTTCAATGTGTATGTATCTGCATCACAACAACCTATTGTCATTTACACTGATCATTACCCGTTGACGTTTTTATACCAAATGAAGGGAAAAACAGAAGACCATTAAATTGGAATTTATCATTACAAGAGTATGATTTGAAGATAATCCATGTCAAAGGGGTTGATAATATTTATGCTTATGCACTCTCACGTGCTATGTAAGTTTAGGATCATAATGTTATTTGTATTGATTGTACTCTACACTGTAATTATTATTGAAGTTTTGTAATCGTTTGTGTAATGTATTATATTTAATGTTTTGTGATCAAAGTGTATATACATATATATTATATATAT
>NW_013675042.1:18592-19955 GCF_000517525.1 Limulus polyphemus | reverse complement strand
CATAATCTGAATTTTCTAGAAGGCCTCCACACGGCTATAAATATAACCAACGCCACGCGCCAAGAGGAGTATCTATTATTAGTTTGCTATAGTCAGTGTGCTATAAAACTTCGGAAGCTATAACCGTGAATGTTATAACGCTTACCAATCGGAAAACTTCAGATATTTGACTCCGAATCTTTACAAAGTTCGAACATTACAAGTCGTTTAACTTCGGTGGATTTTCATTGGACGTTAGTATTTTTACGAAAACATTACCTTACGTCAATGGTGAAACTCGACTTGTAATCGCCATGTGATCACCGAGAACTACAGGGCTAGCTAGCTCCCTACTATGTGAATTGTACCTATATCAACTCGTAATCAACTCGCTCATCGTGAACCCCTCGAAAGAACTAGAAAGAACACTTTATATTGCTTGTAAGTTTGTAAAACTTTTGTTTATAAATCATTATTTATAATAACTGTTGTTGTAAATTGTACTGTTGTGTGTATATTAAAATGTATTTGTGTTAAAAAACTGTATGTATCAATCTTGTTCGCAAATATCATAAACTGACTATATATCGGCTTTTACTTAACTACTAAATACAAAGTATAATTTAACTACTAAATTTAAAGTATCATTTAACTCAATTTCAGACCATTTGCAATTCTAATACATAACACTCGACCATATTTACACAGCTGTCAATTCATATACAAATATCCTGTCCCTTTCACCACTAATAATCGGTATGATGCAGTTCCACTACATAGAAGAAAGAATGACGAACCTTTAAATGTAAGTATATCGTTACATACATTTCTTTGCTTATAAATCTAATTTCTGTGTTTCTTTGACACAGTAATGATTATTTTCAGTCATATTCATTATAATAAATAATGTTGATGTGATTTACTAATTATATACTATTTTATATTTTAGTCTATTGTAAAGAAAAGAAATGCTGTTGACATTAATGAAATGGTGAAAAAGATCAAGTCCTGCAGCGAGAAAGAACCAGTAAAACATAAAAACGACAGTTAGGTTCCTCTACTGTTATCCAACGTGAAGAAGCATCTGATTCATCTCATGTCTATCCTATTGGGAATGATAGTTATATTACTCTATCAACTTACGATAATAATTTTAATATTCATATTCGACAGTTCAAGGACTTTGGAAAAGTAAAACAATATCCAACCAAGGATGGTATCACTTTTCTTCGCCAGAATGGGAGGAATTTAAACAGTGGATCTCAAACATTAGTACTGCTGTACATGATATCTGATAAAATTCTGTTACGTCTCCGTTCGTTAGTTAATTTTCCGTAATTTCGTTCCAACGAAACTTTAGTGACACAAGTCTTTTCTTAAATAA
>NW_013675042.1:8844-17592 GCF_000517525.1 Limulus polyphemus | reverse complement strand
GTTCTTCAAGCTGCCACTGTTGCATGTTTTCTTGCAACTGCTATTGTCTCTCTTCTTGTTTCTTTTGCTGCTCTTGTATTGCTGCCATCAAGTCTGCTAAGCTGCAGTTTGATTTTCCGCCTCTCGTTCCCATTTTTTTAGTTCCACTTCTGGCACCAATTTGTTACGTCTCTGTTCGTTAGTTAATTTTCCGTAAATTCGTTCCAACGAAACTTTAGCGACACAAGTCCTTTCTTAAATAAAACTGGTTTATTCTTTCCGAATACAACTTTACCGATACACTTAATCTCAACAGTCGCTCTATAACAAACGCCAGAACGCTCGTGCTCGACAATACTCAATTACACTCTACTCTCTGACTGCAGTTCAATTACTCGTTACCTACACATTGTCCCGTCACGTTGTGACCATCTTATATATATACCAGACTACCCCCCAATCTAGTAGTCTCCCGAAGGTTCGAGACGGACGTGGCGTGATACTAGTCACATGGCCTCGCTGACGCAACAATTCTTTTTATTTTATCAAATTCGAAATGGCAGAATTTATGTTCACAGATTTCTCATTTTGATACTTACTTAAATACTATAGTTCATAATGAAAAGTAACTGAATAAATAGATTAAACCAAAGCTTATTAATATATTTTTTTGATAAACAAGTGTACCCTAATTTACAATTAATGAAGAAAGGACGGGTGAAATGGACGATCTTACTCAAACACGTTATTCTTGTAACACGCTAATTCATGAGATCAATATTGACAAGAGTGAATAAATTGTTCAATAATTAATCAAAGAATCATAGTTATGAACGAAACTTTCTGAGATATTATAGAGAAAGACACTTTAACCAAGAGTTATCAAAATATCATATCTTTAAAGAAAGAACAAACAAAATGTGTGAAATAACTATGACAACAATAAAAAAAGTTCTTCAATTTATAAATGAATTAATTATAATCGATTTAATTAAATAATTATCGACAAGATGAGACATATATTTTATGAGTCATGGTGGCCTAGCAATGCGTCCTAATAGTCCTTTTAGGACAGGAAATGTAATAATTTATTACTGAAAATATTTAATCAGTTGATTAAGTTGTAAATATTGTATTGTCCTTATAGGATTAATTAAATGATAAGGAAATGTAATGTCTTTTTTAGGGCTTGATTTTATTGTAAATGTATTAATAAATAAGGCCCCCCAGTGGCACAGCGGTATGTCTGTGGACTTACAACGCTAGAATCCGGGTTTCGATACCCGTGGTGGGCAGAGCACAGATAGCCCATTGTGTAGCTTTGTGCTTAATTACAAACAAACAAACAATAATAAATAAGTTTTAATAATTTAATACTTTTAATAATAAGTTTTAATTATTGTACCGTCCTTTTTAGGACGAATTAATGATTAATGAATTAGACTTAAGCGTCCTTTTCTATGACTACTAAGTTATAATTGAATTAGAGTGAAGAGTCCGTTTAAGGATGATTTAATTAATTATTTATCGACATAATGAGACATGTATGATTAATGTCCTTTTTTTATGACGATTTAAATAACTAATGATTTAATTAACTATCGAATTAGTGATTAATTATATTTATGTTGAGACATGCATTTTATGAGTCATGGCTGCCTAGAAACATGTTCCCAACTTTGTGGTACTATTATCTAATCATCATTATCGCCACTGATATGGAACTATAATTTCAGCCCTCCATAAGTTAGTTTGCGGCCTTTGGTGACACTTTGTTGAACTATAACATCATGGCGGCCTAAGAACGCATCCTTAACGAAATCTCCCCTGTGTGTCTGAAGTGAGGGCTAACCAATAACGTTTTTCATTTTCCACAGAAATATTCACTTCATTTTAAGTATTATTTGATCAAATGAGTTTGTTTCGAAACATTATCTAACAGAAAGATATCAGTCTTTTATTCCCATCCCAATACAGTAACACACACACATATGTATACCATGTTGAATAACTATACCCTTTTTCTTTAAAGGTGGGTACACTTTCTTCGAGACGTCGTACCGGAACTCAGGCAACCAAATGGATCCATATTCTCCGTCCTTTTCTTCAGCATTTCCTGTGGATACAAGATCTCAATTCCAAAACTATGGATTCACTGCCCTGCTGCTTAGCCAGAACATAAGTCAAACTGACCCAAACGGTTACTGTGTCAGCTTCTTTTATGCTATCAATGGGTTGAGTGCACACAAGTTAAAAGTAATTTTGATGGACGGAGAAACTTCGGAAAACCAGACACTCTGGGAAAGTAATGACGGGCTCGAGGGTAGTTGGAGGAAGGGCGAAGTCGCCTACACATATGGAAGTATCCATAAAGTAAGGACTGTGGCCTAGAATGTTCAATTTCCAAAGCAATGCGGTATTACCACAGTGACACAATATACATTATGCATACATTTTAATATACATTATTCTTAAAAAATCAATCATTACTTAAAATACAGTATGGGAAAACAACTAAATTGTCAATTCAAAAATAATTTATCAGTAATAAAACATAGAAATGTCATACTAAACTACTCTTAAAAATTATAGGATAACAAGGTTTGTTTAAATTTGCATATTTTTAGGTTACCGTTATCTTTTTCAAATTTAGCATGCTTATTGTAGAGGATTACACTAATCCTACCTAGTGTCTGCAAGTTTGTGCACTAATGATTCCTTATGTAATAAGCCTTTTTTTAGAAATGTCCCAAATTCTGCAAAGCAAAAGGCTGATTTTGATTGATTACAAAAGATGTTTACTGTTGATATCTGGATTTTTTGCTGGTATTGACTTTTGCGAAGAGTGTGCAAGCTGTTAGAAGCCAACTGAAACTAAAATTTACAGAGCCATCACACTTCTCCAAGAGGGCCACACCCAGACTGAGGTAGCACAAGTCATGGGAAAGTCATTAGATTGTGGTGCAGATACCAAGCCACAAAAGAATACACCAAGGCGCCAGTCCATGGTCGCAGAAGGGTTACAGGTGCAGTAGACAAGCGATATCTGCAGAATTTAGCCCTTAGAAACTGCTCCAGCACAAGTATCAATAAGCCACAAGAATATATGTATTGTACTAAGCGGTCAGGAACAGGCTCCCTGAAATTGGCTCAGGTCCAGGATACCAGATAGAGCCAACGTACTAACCCCAAGTTATCAAATAGCCCCGCTGTCATTTGTCCAAGAACATATCACCTTGATCCTTCAGCAGTGTTCCCCTGTACTGTTCACAGGATGATAGCAGATTCTATGTATTCTCAAGTGATTAACATGTGAGGGCCTGGAGATGTAAAAAAGAGCAATATTTGGTCTGTAACGTTGTCCACCATGATCCCTTTGGGGATGATTAACTCATGGTTTATGTGACATCTGCATGCAGACCTGTACGTAGTGAATGGAGAATCTCTGACAGCATGACGTTACATGAATGAGATCCTCCTACCCATTGTTCACCATTTTTGTGATACTGTTGGAGATATGTTCGTATATCAGCAAAATAATACCCGTCCTCACACCACCAAGATCATGTAATAATTTTTTCAGGATGAAGAAATATAGGCTGGAAGATCTGATAAGTTATCGGACCAAAGTCCGATTGAACATCTGTGGGTCTTGCTACGGACAGCAGTTAGAAACGTATAATTTGCTCGTATGACTTTCCAGGAGCTCAGGTCTAATCTCATCCAGGAGAGGACTGTGCTGCCCCATCAAGTCATCGGAAATGTCATCAGCAGTATGGGTAACAGGTGTAGAGAAGTCATAAACAACAGAGCAGGACCTGCCAGCTACCCAAGACTCATTTTGTTCATCTTAATAAGTTTCTTTTAAATACTTGTGCGGCCAAATATTGGCAATTTTTGCTTAGTTTTCTTTTTGCTTATTTGAAAATGAATTTTACGACTTGCTTAATACTGTTAATCTTTAGTATTTGTAAGCTTTATCAAAATTGAACATCTCTCCGTATTTTGTTTTTTTTTTTTTTTTTGCTTCAAAGCTTGAAAAAAAAATCATATCAGAACCTTATTATCCTTTTATTTTTGTGAGAAGTGTATATGCATGTTATAAGTGTTCAAAATTAGACAAGTCTTCTTTGATAGATTGTTTAGGCAGATTATTCACGATGAAACTTAGTTGATTGGACTGGAACTGTCTGTTGTAGAAATTCGTGTGTAGAGTCTTTCTCAATACTTTCTTTACACTGACACAAATATATATATATACAGTATATACTGTATATATATATATATATATATATATCTGTGTCAGCGTAAACTACTTGTACCTGATGATGACAAAACCTTGTCGAAACGTGGTACATTTGCTGTTATGTTAAACTTATATTAAAGTTTTCTTCATTACCCATTCAAGCTGTCTCTAAGCATTATTAGTCTCAAAGTGGGTTCTTCGTCATCGAATTTAAATTCAGATATATTAGAATTGTCCCCCAGTGGCACAGCCGTATCTGCGGACTTATATACCTCTAGAAACCGAGTTTCGACATCTGTGATGCGCAGAGCACAGATAGCCCTTTGTGTAGTTTTGTGCTTAATAATAAACATCACTAAACATATATTAGTAAAAACATTTTCTGCTTTATTGTTTCAGAATAGTTGAAAATAGCTTTTTAATAAAGATCTGAGTTAATCACTTCCGCAACTTCCTAAAGAGCAACAGACTGAAGCAATAAGTTGTAATGTAGTCAACAGATATTCATTCTGTGGTGAGGAATGTGTTGTATTGCACTCAACAGATATTCGACCTGTTATATATTACATATACCAGGATCGAGATTGATGACATTCGGTGTTACAGTGTTTAACAGTGCTACCAGTAGGCTTCTTTAATTTCATTGTTTCTGTTAGATGTAAAATTTGCCTCTATGCCTGTTAACGTAATTTCGTCGATAGAGTGACCAGGCGTGTTAAAATGTTTTGCGACCGGAAGTTCTTTGTTCATTGATGGCCTTAGTGCGTCTCTCAAAACTTTCCGAAAATAATTTGCAATTGAAAATTATTTATTACTAGCTGGAGTACCCGGTCCCTGGACGGACGTTATGTAAATTCAAGATTAATAAAAAGTTATCTTAGGACATGAAAAGTTACTTCCCCTATATTTAACTGTAAAAAAACGTCCATAAGAAACTGCAAAACACAAAATGTGAAATCACAAATTTGCATGTATCTCAGCACGAACTCAAAAAACTTCATGCCAAATTTGGTGAAGGTCCATTAACAGGAGGCGAAGTAGTGGTAAAAAGAAACGCGAAAACGTCCATAAAAACCGCAAAATTTGTATGTATCTGTCCATGGACCCAATGAACCTCCATAGCAAATTTGATAAAGATCCATTTATAGGGGGCGTAGTAGTGGTAAGAAACACACAAAAAACGCCCATAAAGGCCGCAAAATGCAAAAGTGAAAATCTGTATGTACCCCCCTTATGGACCTAATGAACCTCCATACCAATTTTGGTGAAGATCCATTCAAACCTTGCGAAGTAGTTACATGGACATACAGTATAGACAACTATTATATTTATATAGCTTATTCATGTTTTTATTTCTCTATATTAGTGTTATTATTAATTATTATGTATTATTTTGCATTATTATTTTCTCCAATTCCCATCCCCTTATGTTTTATTCTTATTTTATTTTTCTATCCTATGAAAATTGTTCTAACATCTTTTTATTTGTTATCACTCTTACGTTTTTCATCTAATATACCGTATTTTTCGGTGTATAAGATGCACTTTTTTACGTGATCTTGACATCCTATACCTATATATTACATTACACTCTCTAACTACCACCTATTAATTTTATTTTCCTGGAGAAGAAGAGTCAACCGTATGCAAGCGCTCGAGTTTTGGGTATTTTTTATTTATTTATTACATATATAAAACAATGTTAGTCTCGAAAAAATATGTCATTCTCATTTTTAAAAGTTTTTAAAGCTTTTTACCGGTTTAAGAATAGCATCGTGTCTAGCCACGTAACACTGTGTTAACTATCTCTATTTTATAAAGAGTTTACTGTTTGCATATAGATTGTATTCGAGGGTATCCCAAAGAACTCATCCGACCCATCTAGAACTTTCCGTGGTTACCTAGCCTTAGATGACATCAGATTTGAGATTCTCGGGAGCGGATCTAACTGTATAGGTAAGTGTTAAAAGTGTTAGTATACATTCCAAAGTTTATTTATTACAATTATTCGGATTAGTGGAAAACATTTTATTACTAGGTGCTTAACTGTTAAATGTGGTTATTCAGAATTACAAGAAAAGTTTACAGATCCTATATTTAGTTTTGAGTTCAAGTCAAACATATTCATAACACTTGTAGATGCTATACGAGAACTTTATCTCTATGTTGTTTCTGTTTTGGGACAAAGACCGAGTTTGATTACAGCATTATGTTGTGAGCCAAAAGTCATATAAAATTTCTTTAAGATTTTTCCAAAGCTAAATTATTTTTGGATTCGGTATTTATATTTTAAAACATTATTACACTAAAGACTTCCAACTATCTCACTGTTAGTGTTATTTTTGTACTTTATATAACTTATTTTGTAGGTCACTGCACATTCGAAGGAGGATTGTGTGACTGGTCTAATTCCAGGGGTCAGGATGACTTCGAATGGGAGTTAGGACGAGGAACCCAGAGTTTCCTGACTGGTCCAGCACAGGATTATAGTAGTTTTGGCGCCAAGACACAATCAGGTAGTGTAGTCAATATATCCATTTCACTTCATTTTATAACGTTAATAATTAATATAGTAATTCACTTTAAATAAAGCATCGACTTAACTGTGTATCAACATTTGTTTCAGCACTTGGAAGCCCTCCAGTAGTTAACAACAAATAAAAAAAGCACTTGGAATGCAAGCATCGTTATCAGTTATCAGGTTAATTTGTGTGTGTATGTATCCAAAACCATGTTAAAGCAATACATATTATATTTAGAATCTCCGCCCCCTCTCCCAGGGGTTAAAAGGTTAACTTTCATGAGAGGGTTATACGCTTAAAACCGGATGATTTCGATACCCGTGGTAAGCAAAGCGCACATATGTTTGGATTTTTTATTCGTATAACTTGTTTAATTTTTACATCTTGTTTGCTTGTGAAACTGGATACGATAGTAAAGATGTTTATGTCAGCAATTCCATCACATTCTTGATCCAAGTGTCTGAAGCATTAATTACCAGTTGCTTTATTAAACGTTTTTCTCTTGTGTCAAGTTGGGCTTGGCATTCTGCAGGCCGTGAGTTCAAATCCTCATAACGCCAAATATGCGAGGTGATTATAATGTGCGGTTAATCCCACTATTCATTGATAAAAGAGTAGCCCAAGAGTTGGAGGTGGGTAGTGTTGACTAGGTACCTTCCCTTTAAAGTCTACCACTGCTAAATTAGGGATGGCTAGCGCAGATAGCCCTCTTGTAGCTTTACACGAAATTCAAACCAAACCAAAAGACGGGTTGATCCCACATAATCTCGTACACATCGAAAACAAACATATTGACCAAAAAAGCGTTAAGTTTATCTAATTTTTCTTTATCTTAAAAAGTTCTCAATACTGATTTTTAAGCAGTACACACAGAAGTTTGTGGATAATTTGATTTCAAGATGCATTTGACTTGTATTCTTAGCACATAATTGCCGTTACCCAAAAATTCCTCGCTAATTTATCTACAATAAATACGCTGACTTATCCACTGACTAAACTGCTACTGAATCATAGACAAAGAGACTCAATAACTTTCATTGTCTAACACATTAAATGACACAGAACTGAATAACTAATTAATTGAATCAATCTGGTATTTTTATATAACCCAATTTTTTCTATATTTCAGAAAGCTTCTAGACGTTGCATCATTATTATGACCCGACATGGCCAGGTGGTTAGGACGCTCGACTTGCAATCTGAGGGTTGCACGTTCGAATCCCCGTCCCACCAAACATGCTCGCCCTTTCAGCCGTAAGGGCATTATAATGTGACGGTCAATCACATTATTCGTTGGTAAAAGAGTAGCCCAAGAGTTGGTGGTGGGTGGTGATGACTAGCTGCCTTCCCTCTAGTCTTACGCTGCTAAATTAGGGACGGATAGCACAGATATCCCTGGTGTAGCTTTTCGCGAAATTCAAAAACAAACAAACAAGCATCATTATTACGTCATGACAAGTTTCTTTTAGTAAACAAAAATCTAAATTAAAATAATAAAAGCATAGCTTACAACATCATCCTGTTGTACTAATATCTAGTTCTGGAAAAAGACACTTTTCAGTTGTTTTCTGTGAATTTAATAGAAGGATGTTGTTTATTCAAATATTCTAAAAGGTAATGTACTTGTTATTTTTCTTTAAAAATATCGACGATATTATCAGCATATTTAAAACTCTCATGGCAGTTTCTCAACCTTCGTTTCTCATGAATACATAAATGAAAAAAATATTAACCAGACTAGGTGCTAATTGTGAGCCATAACAACACCGCCTATTTGATCATAAGTACATTTATTACACTTAAAATGAGATTTCTTATGGTAAATTGGAGAACTCAATAAAAACTGATTTAGCCTTGTACAATCGTATCATACACACGGGGTCAGTCAATTTGACCGAATCATTAAAGCTGATATAAATTACGCTATGGAATCACATTACCCACGAGCTACTCGTGTGTGTGCCTCGTGAACCATTTTAATTATATTATTATTATTATTAT
>NW_013675042.1:3036-8711 GCF_000517525.1 Limulus polyphemus | reverse complement strand
TAACGTTGATAAATGGAAACATCGGCTCATGTAGATACGTAGATCTTGAAAGTAGAGTTATTCAAAACTTGAAAATAGCGTTGATAACTCGTCCAATTGTTGGTTGAGATGTTTGCAAAAGAAATATCTGCTGAAGCTTTCTTTTGCAACATCTCAACCAACAACTGGTCCAATTATCAACTTGTATACTATTAAAATATGGATTATTAGCAAAGAGTTTATGCTATTCTGATTAGTATAACATAAACAAAAACTGGTTTAATAAAATTTTGAGTGTAAGACACTAAAACCCGGGTAGAGAGGGTTAAAGACTAAATCTGATACGAACTGAACTGTCTCTTGTAAAGGAATGTTAGTGTACGAGGACTTAACGTTAAAACCTGAACAATAAACCTATTTATCAAATCTGAAATCTGTTAGTCCTTTAGAAATCTCAAACAATTCTTAACTACATAACCTTTATTTGAAGCTGTTGGCCTAATGGGGCAAGTATTCTTATGTATTTTGGTAAATTATACAAAACACAATTGAGAACCTACTGGTCTAATATCTTTGTATTCTTCATCACTAAGGGCTATTTTCTTAAATTATAACTAATGTCTTTGTAACTGACCTTCTCCTTTTTGTGGGATTATAATTCAGTTTTGGTATGACTTGATGGTTACCCTCGACTCACAAACTGCGGATCGTGGAATACAAACCTGTCACCAAACAGGTTCGCCATTTCAGGCATGTGAGCGTTATAATATGACGGCCAATCCCACTATTCGTTGGTAAAGAGTAGCATATGAATTGGCATCGTGTGGTGCTCACTAGCTATTAGTCTAGTCTATTAATTTAAAATTAGGGACGACTATTGCAGTTAACCCTCAAGTAGCTTTGCGCGAAATTCCTTCAACAAACAAACTGCTAAAAGGACAATCATTTGCGGTGACGGGGATTCGAACCCGCGAGCTGCAGATTGCAAGTCGAGCATCCTAACTAAAGGCATTACTTCGCTGGCTAACAGTTTTTTTTTTGTTTTTTTTTTAATACTATTTCAGTAAGTTTATACTGGGATAGGTTATCCATAACCTTATCTGGATCATCAACAAATATTTTAGGTTAGTAGTAATATTGTAATAGACAAATATTAGCAACATACACAAGTTATTAAACTATCGTCTTACAGAGATGAAAGAAACTGCCTTAGCAATACAAAATACAAGCCGAATAATTAGCAACATCAAAATTGTGAGGGAGAAACTTAAAAGTGGTTTTTCTGCATACAATCAATAGATTTGGTGTTAAGTAAAACAGATACTCTACTACATTCAGAGAGTTCATTTCAGATTTTATTCTTTATCTGGACTAGACTATCTTATTTTAAATAAAGATTCTTTCTATTCAAATTATATGGTATAAGCAAAATAGAAGTTACGATGCACCACTAAACAATATTATTATTATCATTCTAATTTCATTCACTAGATTATTATTTGAAGTACTTGTTGGAAGAAAAACTGTAGTATGTGTTTTTTCAGAGGTTATAGTAGTGTTATTCAATCACAACAAATATTTTTGTTTTATTTATATTATGATAGCTATTCATCAGCTAAGAGTTTCTTGTAAGGGTGTTGCTGTCATTTTTATTTTTCAGTGTTTGTTTAAACACCAGAGACAGATTTTAGTTTTACTGAATTAAAATGCGTTGAAATGTAAGAAATGTACATAAATCAATTTAAAGAAATTACGACACTGTTTATTTTACAGGTGGTTATGCATACATTGATGCTGCTTACCCTCGTCGGCCTGGGGATAAAGCCCAACTGTTAAGTCCTGTCATACAAGCAACTGGTGAGAATAGGCATTTTTTTTTCATTTATGCTACTTTCTTAGAGAATTGTTATAATGTATCAACAATAATTAGGAAATTAAATACTGAGGTATTTTAAGATATGGAAGTAATGCTGACTCAAAGCAAAATTCAAAAATGGTCTAAAATTCTTGTGTTTTAACTTGAAATATGTTGGAGAAAAATGCGAAAAAAATTCTCAGAAGTTTGGGACGTTTCATCAGTTTCATCATGTATTGACAATATAATATAATAGATTAAAATATGACAAAATGCTTGAAAAAGTGTGAGGATGGGAAAACAAAAAGTGAACCTGTTAATGAGTATGGCTAATTAAATACACTTTTCTTGTGTTCTTACTTATAAATATTAAAATGCATTGTTTCATCAGTTGGGTATCCTCGCTTTTAATGATATTTTCTGCCGTAAACCCACAAATATCTAACTAGGTTCGACCAGTTTAGGAGATTTAGGCTAGTCCTAAATCCATATACTAAGCTAACAATGCAAAAAAAGATAAAAGTATAATAACAAAAAACCAATGAAATTTCATATATTATACATTTTAACCAATATTGTTAACTTAAGTAACACTAAATAAATAATAAAGGGTACCTTACTTGGGGAACACACAGCACACTAGTTGTTAGCTTCGAGTACTCTCATAAATTTCATATTCATTTAACAAAGTAACATTAGTATAACCGTATACATGCAAAACTTTCACAATTCTCTTTTAAAACGTCTTGTAACCAATGGAAAACCATTAAATGGCACCAACAATGTAGTTAGGGCATTACCTCTGTGTGGGAAGTGACGTCAAAGATCACGAAATGACAACAGATGACCGAAGGTTGTCATGTCGACATGACACTTGACGACGGGAGTTGTCGCTGCCAGATAACATGTTGCTAGGAGATGTCACGTGACATTAGATTTCGAGCGTTATTCAACAGAGAGAAATGTTGCTAAGTGTCATAGTTCCACTAAGTAATACTAGTGGGCGCTGGGAGGGTGACATCATAATTTGATACTAGAGAGCCAGTTACAATAGGCGGATGCTGTTGCTAAGCTTCTATAACATTTTATGGGTGGATTATGTTACTAAGGGTAGTGTTTGAATAGGTGGATGGTCTTACTAGGCATATTGTCAGTGTTTTACAAAGATGGACAGTGTTACTATACTTCCATAGGACTGCATACAGAATTGAGCTTGTCTCAACTTATTTTTATAGTTTTCATTTATTACATGTCTTTTACAAAGGTGGATGGTGTCTCTATAGGTGGACAGTGTTATTATACTTCCATAGGATTGCATACAGGTTTTAACTAGTCTCAACCTATGTTTATATATTTATATATTTCATTGTGTGCATTATACAAAAGTGGATGGTATTACTAGATGTATTATGTTACTAAGGTAAGTGTTGCTAGAGTGGATGGCGTTTCTATAAATAGATAGTTCAATAGGATGTTGAGCTCAACGTAGCACGGATAGCCTTCATGTAGCTTTGTCTGAAATTTAAAACAAGCCAAGCTTGTAGGATGTCTCAACATTAATAACATTGTAGTCTAGATTAAATTATATGTCCTTAAAACTTACAAGAAAAACCATTATTTCAATGAGACAACTATTACAGCATAGTGTATAACATATGTCAGTTTTTATCACACATACTATCTTAAATTATCCATTATTTGAACAAGACAAATATTATAGCATAGTCAATAACTTACTTTACATACTTTTACAATTATCTGTTCTGAAAAGATTTTATTATACCTAATGTTTCGTTCTTATAATTGTTGAACCAGACAGTGATATTAATATTCTACAGCCAATTATATATTTTATGATTTAAGTTTAAACTTAGTACATATTTAACATTCTGTGGTATAGTTTTGCTTTTGTATTTAATTTGCATAACACACTTTTTACAATTATCATCTGAAAAGGATGGATTTTTTATGAAAACATAATTTTTAAATCTCTAAATAATATACAATAATTTAACATAGTAGCTTACTGTTTCCCTTTATGAGTACATATATATGTAATGCATGTTTCAATAGTTACAATGTTTGGCTTAAAACATATTCTCATGCTAACTCTCTATGTACATATCTGTTTTCATTCGTATTTCTAATTTTAACAAATGGTTAATAAACATGGTTGTAAATGATTTTGCTACAACTAAGTATGAAAAATGAATGACTTACTGTTTAACCAATCACTTTAGTATTATAGAAACTACTTATCATAGAAACACCTACTATTTTATCATTTTCTATAGAACATGCACTTGAAGTACATAATATATATATAATGAAATTTAATAAAACTTTGTGATTTTAGAGTGCAGCATATAAATGAGCTTTTTTATGTATAAATCAAAATGTTTATAATGATTATTTTGCACAGAGTTCTAACTCACATTAATACTGTCTGAGTAGTCAAACTCAAGTGGCCTTGATAAACTTTGATTTTTAGGAAATACAAAGGGTCATTGGAACAGAGATCATCACATGCCCAAACAATCACTCAATAGGATTGAAAGTAAGGTCTGGAATTAGAAAATGTTTTAACATAAAGACATATGCCTTCTTGGTAAAATATATTATTTCTAGTTTGTAAAATGTATGAGACTAAAGTCATATCAGTTTATGACGATTCAAATGTATATAATAAATATTTGTTGACAAATTATAAATTCCTTTATACTGTAAAACATTTTATCATATTAGTTCCCCAAAGCATCAAATACCTTTTTCACAAATGAACAGAGTTTATAATTGAAAAAGTTGACATTTATAATCTTAAAAGGACTTTAAATAATAAATCAAGCTATTACACTTTCACATTTATAAATCCAACATATTTACTGTTTATCCTTACAAAAACAATGCTCTAACATTGATTAATAAAATTTCAAAATATAGTATTATACTCTAGACATCATAACTTATAAAGTACTCAATTAGTTTTATACATTATGTTCATATTACTATTTGCTCACTTCAGTTAGAGTATATATTTTTCATTTCTGTAATATTATATAAAAACATACACTGAATTTGTCATGAGATATTTTAATACATTGTAAGACAGACATGTCACTGAATAAATAAATGAATAAAGTATTCAAAAATGTATAAACATGTCAAATGTAATTATTTTACAACACTAGCAGTATTATTTGTTCACATTGTATGTTCAATGCATGCAAGATTTCAGTTTGTAGGCTTAGCAAAACTAGTATATTCAATATTTTACATTTCAAAACAAATATTTTCTTCACATGTACTATCTTTTTACTGAAAATTATATACATCGTCAATTACAAATCACTTTTCAGACTAAAGATAAAATTTTAGATAGTTACGTGTCTAGTTTAGTCTTTTATGATATACTACACCCCATGAACATCAGTTTCTAACAACTATGTTTGGACAACTAATACAAGTCTCAATTTATATTTCTTACATAAAATTTATGTTTCACCATAGCCTAATATGCTATCATTAATACATGTAAGTAAAATCGCAGACTTAACAAGAATCACGTATACTGAAACATACTTCAAGATATACTAATATACTAACATTTTATTTATTTACTTAATAATGAAATAATTATTTTATTTTGCTTTAGATACTGAAGATGGAATCTATAGAATTCCAAAACGTTTATCTGTGTCCCCTTCTGGTATAAATAAATAATGTTGTTTATCTTAAGTCATGACAGATGCTCACAAGATTCTACCTTAAGTTACAGTCATAAAAAACCTATGTTCTTATATTAAGGATCAAATGGAGTTTATTAGGGATGAAAGAATGATAT
>NW_013675042.1:0-2236 GCF_000517525.1 Limulus polyphemus | reverse complement strand
AATATTTAACATTAGTTGTTGCATTCCTTTATATTGTACAAAAACTGGTAGTGTCCCTTATGTTTTTTTACAGTGATTTATTCTATTTGACTAACAACATGCTAGAACAAGTATGTACCACAGTTATTATTACATTGGGCTGTAGGTCAGTATCTTATAAACTAAGATGTTTTCATAAATAGTATATCTTGAAGCTTTGTTAATAAGTATTTATGTATATGTGATACCTGTTAAGTCTGTGATTTTACTTACATACATTAATGATAGAATATTGGTGAAACATGAGGTTTATGTAAGAAATATAAATAGAGACTTATATTAGTTGTTCAAATATCTTTGTTAGAAACTGATATTCATGAAGTGTAATTTATCATAAAAGACTTGGGTAGACATTTAATTATCTGAATTTTGATCTTTTGTCTGAACACTTACTTGTAACTGACAGTTTGTATAATTTTCAAGTGAAAATATAATACATGTTACTGAAACATAGCTTTAAAAGATATGTGAAGAAAATATCTGTTTGAAATGTCAAATAGTCGATAAATTAGTTTTTATGAGCCTACAGACTGAAATGCAGTATGAACAAATATTACTGTTGATGTCACAAAATAATTGTTTGACTATAATGCACATGTTTGAATCCTTTATTTATTTGTCTAGTGACATATCTTGAATATGATTAATTGTCTCATGATAAATACAGTGTTTGTTTCACAGTGTTAACCAAATGACAAATATAAACTCTAACTGAAATCAACAAATAGTAATATGAACATATGGCACAAAAGTTGTATGAAAGCTAATTCAGTATTTTATAAGTTATGATGTTTATAGTATTGTTACGACAGCGGTGGTCGAGTGACGCTAGTAACACGTCATATTCTCAAACGTTCACGTCCCTTCCTGAAGTCTCGAGAGACTACTAGATATGCGGTAGTCTTGTATATATAAGCCACCAAAAAGTGACCGCAACAATGTGTAATTGACAGTTGAGTGGAGCACGTGAGACATTCATTGTGAATTATAGCATTTGTTATAGTGCGACTGTGGAAATTAAGTGTACTGCAAAGTTGTATTCAGAAAGAATAAACCAGTTTTATTTAAGAAAGGGCTTGTATCGCTAAAGTTTCTTCGGAAAGAAATTATACGGAAAATTAACTAACGTGCAGAGATGTAACAAATTGGTGTCAGAAGTGGGATAAAAAGAATGGAAACGAGAAGCGGCAAATCAAACTACAGCTTCGCAGATTTGATGGCAGCAATACAAGAGCAGAAAAAGAAACAAGAAGAACAAGAAAACAAACAAGAGGAATGAGAAAAGAAACAAGAAGAGAGATTACAGCAGCTGTTGGAGGAAAAAGAAAAGAAACAAGAAGAGAGATTACAGCAGTTGTTGGAAGAAAAAGAAAATAAATAAGAAAAGAGATTACAACAGCTATTGGAGGAGAAAGAAAATAAACAATTAGAGAGACAACAGCAGTGGTTGGAGGAGAAAGAAAATGAACAAAAAGAGAGACTACAGCAGTGGATGGAAGAGAAACAAAATAAACAGGAAGAAAGCCTCCAACAGTTACAGGAAAGTCAATAACAGTGGCAAGAAGTACAAATGGAAAACATTAATAAATTTAAAAACGAATTGAATAAATTAAAGGATGATTTATTGTCTTTTACACAAGAAGGATACATTAACCATCGACTTAATCAGCCCCAGACAATGACAAGCCTCTTCCAGACCCCGCATCTAAACCCTAATGCAGACATCTTCAGTCCTGTTAGAAGTCACATCCCAGATATGAATGTCAGTAATAGGGGTGATCCAGTACGAAGGCAGCCACAGGAATTCGATGGGAAGGCAACGTGGGAAGCATATAGAGCACAATTTGAGCTACTGGCAGGGATGAATGGATGGACAGAGGAGCAGAAAGCAGTATATCTGGCAATGAGCTTGAAGGGACAACCACAGGAAATACTTGGACAGTTGTCAGTAGATGACAGACACAACTATAGAGCACTGGTAGCGGCTTTAGAACTTAGGTACGGAACCCAAAATCAGTCAGAAGTCTACAGGGCTAGGTTTAGGACGAGAGTCCGTGCTAAAGGAGAGAACCTGCAAGAGCTGGCACAGAATTTGGAAAGTATGGCACAGAAGGCCTACCCAACTGCACCACCCGATCTCCTCAAGTTGTTGCTGAGGGATCAGTTTGTAGATGCCTTGGACAGTCCACAACTGAAA
>NW_013675041.1:9387-22599 GCF_000517525.1 Limulus polyphemus | reverse complement strand
AACTTGGAGCATGGTGGCGGGTAAAACAAAATACGTGTCCTAGCTAACTAATGAATGAATATTTTCTGTAAAATTCTTATCAATGCTATAAGTGTAGCTACCAGTTTAGCCGCCAATTTTGATTTCATTCCTTTAAATCGCACACTCAATACTTTTTGGTCGCACCTTTTTTCACACCTAAGGTGTTTTTGATTAGATGTCATGACTTTTTTGTCAGTACACGCTGTCATGATATAAAAGACTGTTTAGTTTTGATGTTATTGATTAATTTATTTTGAGAGTGAATATTTTATTATTGTTAAGTTTTTGATATAATAAAAGTTAAAAGTAGACGATTATAAGAAGTTGTGTTTATAAGTCATTGATGTTGAGACTATCGAACGTCACGTGCAATACATTGACGTGGAGAATATAGATATCTTTTAGAAGGCCAGACGATTAGGCGATAAAGATATAAATAGTGTGAGATGAGTTAAACAGCAGACATACAGTAGCAGAAGACAGTAAAGTTACGGGCGTGGAAAAGTTCGGCGTGAAGTTAACTACCGTAGAAGTGATAGGCCTAATGTTTAATATGTTAGAGTAAGACTAAAAGTAGAAAATGAGAAAAGAAGAATAATTTATTCCATCAAAGCGTGGTTCTAAAGTAATTGAATCAGCCTGAGATAAAAGGAGCAGAGGATATTACGGTAACTCGCGCCACAACTGTAAGTGAATCACACACAGAATACTAGTGCGATAGTAATAGAGAAAACAGTCCGGCTTGTCAACTGAAATTCTAAAGTAATTGAATAGGCCTAAGTGGACTTTTGACAAGAAGAATAGAACTATTTATAAATAGTGTTTATGATATGTCTGTAATCTCTATAGTGTTGAAGACTTTGTTGTACATACGTTTAACTTGTTCCGAATAGTCACACCTACTGTAGGAGAATCCTAAGCCCTAACAACTACATAATATATATGGCACAGCAGTATGTGTGCGGACTTACAACGCTAGAAACCGGGTTTCGATACCCGTGGTGGGCAGATCATAGATAGTCCATTGTGCAGCTTTGTGCTTAACTTCAAACAAACAGACAATTGGCGAAAATATTATACTTTTTAAATTCTGATACACACCAAAAATCCACACCAAGTAAGAAAGTGACACTCGATATAACCAAAATTAGTTTTAGGATCGCAACCCTATTATTCTGAACAGACCTAAACTTTACAGAACCAACCAGAGTCTTTAAAACATATGGTGGTAGTTTCCCTCTCTAAAACAGTGTTAATAACTTCCTTTATAGTAACGCCAGGAAACTTAGATTAAAAGTTTCTTGTCATCACCCATATGCACTTGGTACAGCCATATCAAGCATAATTATTTATGCTAATTGCTTAAGCTAATATCACGTGACGCTAAACGCTCTTTACTTAGGAGAATTTCATAAAATTTTGCAAATATCTGCTTAAAAGTTGGCAGTGAATAATGAATAACAACCGTCCACCCCTATGATTCTTTTGAACACTTGAGCTAGAAACTGCTAATCTAGTTTGCTAGGCCTAACCAATACTTATATATCTGCGCGTGCTATCACCCTATAGTTTCGCTGCTTTAAATCAGCCGTATTTAACCTGAATGACAAAAAAACTAACAACGGTCCACTTTAACTCTTAGGTGAAGCTGTGGTAAAAATGTTAGACCGATACCTCACGTGACTTGTCTAGTACCACACTTCTTCATTTATACCCATTAGTTGACCCTGAAATACCTATATAACCCTTGTCTCTTTGAAAACTATTTTATTTTATATCACGTAAACGTTATTACAATACCTTGATCCTGGGACTCAGGAAGAACTGATACACCATTAGGCCTAACAAATAAAACAAGAACAAAAACACGTAACATCAGTCTAATAAGTGAAGCAAATAATGCCAAAAATTTGTATATAGAACAAATCATGGAACAACTATGAAATAAAATGTACTTACTAGAACTGAGCAAGACAGCTTCATAGAAAAAAGGACCCCCTCAAACGAAAATTTCTGCCCTGATGATGATGACGTCGAGTAGACATTGTCGACGATTATTTGATACTCTGAACAATTCGTCGATGATTGGTTTAAAATGTCCGTTTGTCGTGATATTATCTGAAATAGGTGTATAAACTCCTCGGGTCCTGAAATACGTATATAAGCAGTATAGCAGTATGATAATTCTTCAGCTAACCCTACTAAACGTCTTAAAATGCGAGAGTATATTTTGTTGGTTTTGAATTTCGCGCAAAGTTGCTCTAGAACTATCTGCACTAGCTGTTCCAAATATTGAAGTGATAGACAAGAGCCAGTCAACATCACCTCACCATCAGGTCATGTACTAGTTTTTACTTACAAATAGTGGGATTTACTGTCACTTTATAACTTCCCCCATGACTGAAAGGGCGAGCATGTTCGGGGATGGGATTCGAGCCTTTGATCCCCAGATTGCGAATCGAGTGCCTTAACCACTAGATTTTCCTGTATTACCCACGTCAATCATGAAATAGCACAAATCAAAACACGCAGTAGTGTGTCGTGTGGCCAAGACATCCTGCTGCAGGACACACTGTGTGTTATTAACAGGAGCGATGTTTTAGCGATTTTCCACCTTCTGTAGCTCGGACTGTGGTAATCCAGACTATCACATATTTTCAGTGGATGTGCTCTACTGCATCCTTACTTCACATACCAAACTTCAAGACAAATCCATTAAGATATACACGAGAAATAAAATCTCAAATTTTGATTGAATTTCTTCCTTATTGTTTTTGTTTGCACCAAAAGTATGAAAACGTTATTTGATAAAAAAAAAAACTACTTAATTTTTACGGATTTTTTTTTTCAAATTTGGTACACTGATAAATCTTTATAAGTTACCATTATGAGTCTCACTTGGGGTAAATATAAGCTAACGTGCAAAGTTATTTAACAAGAAACAGCTCACGTTTGACGAACATTTTTGCGCACGTCTACGCAGAAATCAACCAGACGTCTCTGAAATACGTGTAACAGAATCACACGTTTTACAGAGAAATTCACTAAAAGACTCTGAAGTAATCATACAGGCCGTTCGAAATCACAAAACTAGATGTGTTTGATACGCCTATATAACCCTTTGGTAGTACCACACTTCTTCATTTATACCCATTAGTTGACCCTGAAATACCTATAGAACCCTTTGGTAGTACCCCACTTCTTCATTTATACCCATTAGTTGACCCTGAAATACCTATATAACCCTTTGGTAGTACCATACTTCTTCATTTATACCCATTAGTTGACCCTGAAATACCTATATAACCCTTTGGTAGTACCACACTTCTTCATTTATACCCATTAGTTGACCCTGAAATACCTATATAACCCTTTGGGGTGAAGTTTGGGAGTATTGCTGAACAGACGAAAAAATATAAATTAAAACACGAATTAACCATGTTTACGTATATTGTTGTTTTCTTAGTACAAAGCTACACTGTGGGTTATTTGCACTTTGTTCACTGTGAGGAATCAAACATCGGATTTTAGAGTTTCAACTCCGTAAACTTATCGTTGACCCACTGTGGGACGTTTACGTCTGTAACATCTTTACGTAGTTCTGAAAGATAACGATACGTATAAAAAACTGGTTTCTAAGAAGTAGAATCGTGTTAATATGGATGTTATAAAAACAATGCCTACGTAAAGCAAACTTTATTTAATGATATAACACTCCAGGAAATCGTTTGTTTCTTTGTTGGTAAGCGCAAAACTACACACTGTGCTGTGCCCCTACGAGTATCGTAACTCGGTTTTTAGCGGTGTGAACCCTCAGATTTACCGCTGAGCTACTGGGGGGGGATCCAGGGACTCAATAAACTCAATGATTTAGAGAATATAATATTAATTAAAACTGTTAATGCATAATTGCATGTTTTAGTTCTAAATAAAACCAGTAGATGGCAGTAAAATTGCATCATGTGAAAAGGATTTCTTTGCTTTTAAGCCTGAAGCTGCACAGTAAGGCTGGCTATCTATACGAATCTTACCACAGGGATCGAATTTCGAATTATAGCGTTATAAGGCCTGAAAGTTATCGCTGAGCATTGAAGGTTATTTGAATAGGAATAAAACGCAAAGCTGAAACCTAACTTTGTAGGGCATCTGGTAGATTTGAGATTAAGCCCCGGATTTCGACCACTGTAGTCTATTATTAACACCCAAAGATATTGACCCTTAGAGACTATTTTTACTAGCACCTCCAAATGTTCACCACTATAGTTTGTTCATAGAAACACTCCCAGAGGCTGACCAGTACAGTCTAATGGTACTTACACTCAATGATATTGACCAATACAGTCTCTTCTTACAAATACTTCTAGATATTGACCAATACAATCTATTCACACTAACACTCCTAGATATTGGCCAATAGAGTCTAATACTCCAGACTGTTGACCAATACAGTTTATTCTTACGAACACCTCTAGATATTGACCGATACAGTTTATTTTTTACTAAAATTCCCAGATTTTGACCAATACAATCTATTCTTATTAACACTCCCAGATGTTGACCACTACAGGTTATTCTTACGGTTGACAAACACAGCCTAATTTTACTAAGATGTCAGTTTAACAATAGATACATGTGTTATTGGGCTGTTTTACATGGCTTTTAGTACTACCACAATCACAATGGACAGAATATTATTTTAACTTCAAAATATTTTGTCAGTATTCCATAAAACTAGACCTCTCAATCTCTAATAGCTTTGTGTTAAAAATACTTGTGAAAAATTTAGCTATCTCAAAAATTAACATAATTAACAGAAATTATCATTTAAATAAAGCCGACAATATAAAAAATTATTATAATTTGATCAATAGAATTAGGTTATGCAGATGAAGTAAAAAAAAACACAAAAACATTACAGGATTCAACAATAGGGAGTAACAATAAACAATGTTCGATTTAAACATTACAGGATTCAACAATAGGGAGTAACAATAAACAATGTTCGATTTAAACATTACAGGATTCAATAATAGGGAGTAACAGTAAACAATATTCGAGTTTTTAAGAAACACTTGATTTTAATTAAACCGTCCAAAAACAGCCGTTTCTTCATACATACAACATATATATATATATGAAAACAATAACACTGATTTGAACAATACTTTTCACAATGCAGGGTATACAATATATAAAAACAATAACGTTGATTTTAACATTGTTTATTGTTATGAAGGAAATATAATATATAAAAACAATAATGCTGATTTGAACATTATTGTTTACTGGGCAGGATACACAATGTAAGAACAATAATGTTGGCTTGAACATTATCCACTACTATGCAGGATACACAATGTATAAAAACAATAATGCTGATTTGAACATTATTGTTTACTGGGCAGGATACACAATGTAAGAACAATAATGTTGGCTTGAACATTATCCACTACTATGCAGGATACACAATGTATAAAAACAATAATGCTGATTTCGATGTTATCCTCTGAGAATTAGTTAATTCTAATCGCTAGAGGGCCTTTTATGGATTTTCAATTATATTTCATGTTCCGTGAAATAACCCGAATTAAGAAGTGTTATTTTTCATATCTAAATGTTTAAAAGGAAAATTTAAAGAGGGTACTATACATAAAATTCGCTCACGTTTTTTCGAATTTCGCGTAAATGTACTCGAAGTTTATCTGTGTTAGCCGTTCCTAGGTTTGAAGTGAGAGACTAGAGGAAAGGCAACTGGTCAACACCACCCATCACCAACTCTTGGGCTAATCTTTTCCAACGAATAGTGGGATTAACGATCACATCATAACGGCTGAAAGGGCGATCATGTTCGTTGAGGGAATTCGACCCCCCTCGACCCGCATATTGGAAGTCGAGTGTCCTGACCACCAGGCCATGGGATTCCCATAAAATCTATCGTTCTGAAACTTACCCTTCATAAAAGCATTCCTATAGAACCCACTAAATGATGTTAAATGGTGTTACAGAAAGTCGTTTTATTCATGGATTGTGAATTCTCACCTTTCTGACAATATGGAGGGCTCATGTTGAAATCACACTTTTCATATATACATTATGATATAAGCCACCAGTAAACGTTGCGTAGAGACGTTAAACAGATACAGAGGAAAATTATGTTTTCTTAAGTTTATTTGTTTGTTTGAAATCAAACACAAAGCTAAACAATGGACTATCTGTGCTCTGCCCACCACGGGTATCGAAACCCGCTTTCTAGCTTTGTAAATCCGCAGACATGCCACTGTGCCACTGGGGGGTTCATTCTTGTTAAGTAATAATATGTGCAGTACTTTTATTTGCTTATTTGAAGTTAAGCACAAAGTTACACAATGGGCGATCTGTGCTTTGCCCACCACGGGTATCGAAACCCGGTTTCTAGCATTGTAAGTCCTCAGACATGCCACTGTGCCACTGGGGGGAGGGGCGGTTTATCATTAGACGCCCCATTTGAATAACAATGACTCCAGGGATGGAGATGACTAACATTATGTCTTGCCTTAGCTGAAATATTACAAACTACGGTTATCTTGTGAATTGTTGACGGAGGACGTTTTCATAAACAAACATTTAACAAAATGGGGAATGAGATTTTCTTATTAGGAAAGTAATATTTCACACGTTCTATAGTTATGAAGGTTTACTCGAGATCCACTGATGACGGTAATTGTGTTACCGAAACTAGTCGGGGGGGGGGGGGCGTGCAGTAGCTAGTGATTTATTCTGTTTTTTGTTTTTTTTCGATAACCGTTTCGTTGAAGCTGAACTTTGTCATATTAATTACATTATCTCAACCTCAATATTAAGTTGAAAAGTCTGGTTGTTGTCTCATAGAAGAAGGTTTTCTTTACGGTGTGTGCATTTTATGCCTTGTTAATTTTTTCTACAATCTGTCAGATAGTTCCTCGTTTCGAAAAGCTGAAAACCTGAAGCATCTTTAGTAGTCTGTCCAATTATCTGTACGAAAAAAAAAAGAGATATGAAATGATACTGTTATTTATAACGATACAAATCACATACAGAAATAAATTTAAACTATTACTAACGGCCCGGCATGGCCAGGTCGTTAGGGCGCTCGACTTGCAATCTCTGGGTCGCGGGTTCGAATCCCCGTCACACCAAACATGCTCGCTCTTTCAGCCGTGAGGACGTTATAATGTGACGGTCAATCATACCATTCGTTGGTAAAAGAGTAACTCAAGGATTCCAAGCTCCCTTCCTTTTAGTCTTACACTGCTAAATTAGGAACGGCTAGCGCAGATAGCCCTCGTGTAGCTTTGCGCGAAATTCAAAAACAAACAAGCTATTAGTAATAGGAATCAAAATCACGTGGTTGATAGTATTTCCGCCACTTAATAAAAATTATAAATACGTAAATATATTAGTCTCACATGTTGCTTAAAGGGAATAAAAACATATTATTAAGTGTTAAATTCGCTCAATTATAAGAAAATATACAACAGATGGAGATAAAAAAATGACCAGTTGCCTAAAGCTAATTAGAACTATATAAATATATAACTCTGGATTGTTTCTGTAATTTGTCACTGAACTTATACAAGGATGTGAGCTTTAAATAGTTTGAAATTTAATAAACATTTTTGCCGGAATTTTCCATTATTTCTAGGCATATCTATAAATAGTTGAAACAACGCTCAAATATAAGTAGCTACTCTAGTTTTTAAAAAATCTGTCTGATATATATATATATATATATATATACAGCCTATGTAACTATGTAAATAAAAGAACAACGTGTGTCACTTAGTCAGTGTGTGTATGCGTGCTAGCTCACGTGAAAACCGAGTATTATTATTGGCTTATCGTACAATGGTACTTTTAAACTTATACGAGTGCAAAATTGAACGACGTTTAACGTGCGTTGTTTTATACGAGTGCAAAACTAAAACGTTTATAACATTAACTTTAAATACAATTACTTCAGTAACGTAACCAAACAAACACGTAAGAAAACACTTGAAGTTAATTCTTAACCTTTCCGTGGCTTATGAATAACGCAATAACATTATATCTCAATACAAATTCTAACAGGCCTAAAGTCTGTATCACGAATCACGAGCTTACCTGCTATATAATGAACGGCAAATATCTTGAACAGTCACTGCCACAACTTCATTCAATTTCGATGTTCTACAGCTAACACATAGGGCGAAGGAAATGAATTACAGATTTCAAATGATATATAGATGCGATCTAAACCCATATACAAACACGAAATTTACCCCCCCCCTAAAAAACCCAACAAAACGCTTGACACTTCTTCGTGCCATAATTTTAAAAATTCATTATTGTATAACGTCATCTTATCAAAAGTTTGTTTTTGTTTCTAATTATGCACAAAGCTACACAAGGGCTATCTGTGCTCTTCCCACTACGGGTATCGAAACCCGGTTTATAGCGTTGTAAGTCCGCAGATATACCGCTCTGCCACTGGGGGGGGGGCTTATCAAAAGATCGGTCAGGAAAAGAAAATCCAGAGATCCTAGTAAAAGGCCCCGGCATGGCCAGGTGGTTAGGGCGCTCGACTCAGAATCTGAGGGTCGCGGGTTCGAATCCTTGTCACACCAAACATGCTCGCCCTTTCAGCCGCGGGGGCGTTATAATGTGACGGTCAATCCCATTATTCGTTGGTAAAAGAGTAGCCCGAGTGTTGGCGGTGGGTGGTGATGACTAGCTGGCTTCCATCTAGTCTTACACTGCTAAATTAGGGACGGCTAGCGCAGATAGCCCTCGTGTAGCTTTGCGCGAAATTCGAAAAACAAACAAACAAACCAAGTGAAAGGTGGCGATTATCCACAAAGATAAGGTGTTTATATAAAAAACAATGTTGTGTACACAGAAATAACTTTATAACAACTACATAACACAAGAACAGCATTAGTTAAAGGAAGTATCTAGGTAAAACATATAACATTCTCATATATATATATATATATATATAGGACTCCGTTTGATAATGATGCTTATGTGAAAAAAATCTCTGGGCTTTGGCTCATGTGGCACAGCACACCCTTCATATGGGAGAGAGAATTTTTCTTCAAAAATCCAGATGGGTAACAAATTTCAGAGTGATGTTATACAGTTTCAAAATAATATTATAATAAATCGTATAAAACACCTAACAGGTCAAACTGTCAAGTCTGTTACTGCTTTATAAATACGACAATATTCATTTTTTTATTTCTCTTTAGAACGCGTCCCCTAGTGGCACAGCGGTATGTCTGAGGACTTACTACGCTAGCAACCGGGCTTCGATACCCGTGGTGGGCAGAGCACAGATAGCCCATTGTGCATCTTTGTGGTTAATTACAACCAGCTAACCGACTTTTTAGAACAATACTATAACATTTAGAAACAAATGAATAGTGTATATATTTTTTTTATCGTAAAACCTGAGTTCGAAGAGCAAACATACTGATAAGTTGAATCAATCTTACAAAAAATAGCAGAAAGTTTCTGACAGTTTAAAAATACGTTACCTACCGATAAGATATCAACAAAATCAAATCTCGTTAATACCGAGAGATACTGACAGTTTTAAAACTCATTAATAGCCAATATAGTTTTGAAACTAAAGATACTAAAAGTTTTAACACACATTAATATCTGGTAAAATATTAACGATCCTAAATATTCTTAATAGTCAATAACATACTGACAATTTTAAGATATTTTAACAGCCAGAAAGATAACATACTGACAATTTTAAGTCTTGTTAACAGCCAGAAAGATAAGATACTGACAATTTTAAGTCTTGTTAACAGCTAGAAAGATAAGATACTGACAATTTTAAGACATTTTAACAGCCAGAAAGATAACATACTGACAATTTTAAGTCTTGTTAACAGCCAGAAAGATAAGATACTGACAATTTTAAGACATTTTAACAGCTAGAAAGATAACATACTGACAATTTTAAGTCTTGTTAACAGCCAGAAAAATAAGATACTGATAATTTTAAGTTTTGTTAATAACCAGAAAGATAAGATACTGACAATTTTAAGTTTTGTTAATAACTAGAAAGTAAGATACTGACAATTGTAGGTTTTGTTAATAACTAAAAAGATAAGATACCAACAATTTTAAGTTTTGTTAATAACTAGAAAGGTAAGATACTAACAGTTTTAAGTTTTGTTAATAACCAGAAAGATAAGATACTGATAATTTTAAGTTTTTAAATAAACAGAAAGATAAGATACTGACATTGATAAAGATTGTTTATAGCTGATAAGATACTGACAATCTTAATACACATTATAACTGGACAAGTGCTGGCAATCGTATTGTACTTGGCTAGCAGCTAAGATATTGATAATCTTTCACAAATGTGAATACAGTCGGTAAAATGATAACCATCTTGTATAACTTGCTTAGCGCTTTCGGTGCAGAAAATCTTAATACACACGTGGAACCGGTAAGATAGTGATACTAATGATATACATATGTAGCCGTTGAAAAACTAATCATCTTAAACTCGTGTGAAGCCGGTAAGAAAGTGATATACATGACATACACGTGTAACCACTCAGAAACTAATCATCTTAAACTCGTGTGGAGCCCGTAAGAAAATGATATACTTGACATATACGTGTAGCCACTTAGAAACTAATCATCTTAAACTCGTGAGAAGCCGGTAAGAAAGTGATATACATGACATACACGTGTAGCCACTTAGAAACTAATCATCTTAAACTCGCGTGGAGCCGGTAAGAAAGTGATATACATGACATACACGTGTAGCCACCTCGAAACTAATCATCTTAAACTCGTGTGGAGCCGGTAAGAAACTAATAATATTAACCTCGTATAAACGTTCTTGTAAAAGTGAAAATCACATCCGAATCATTTTCATGTAGTGTTTGATTAATCAAGTCAATAAATTAATTAGATCAGCAAAGCCATGCTCTCGGTGATTCACTAAAGACGTTTTAAGCACCGAATAAAGCACAGGCTCTCCTCCCTCCAACTGAGGAGTCCTTTCGCATCAGCTTTGTCAGTGCGCAGTCCAAGTAGCGCCACTATTTAATTTTGTTTACTTTGGTATTATCAGGTAAGCCTTGCAATCGTTTAGAGACGAATTACTTTATGCCCGATGTTAATTACGCAGCTTAAAATACTTACGTAGAGTGTTCCCCCCCCACTCCCCCCATATTCGGCAAATTAGATGATTTTGTTCTAATTTTTACGCTTGATTCGCGCCTGTTGAAAAAGACAAACAAGCAAACAAGAATATGTTAGTCCTTAATTGCGAAATGATTTTATTGGATTTAGTTTACATGCAAATTTGTTAATAAAAGCTCTGAGCAATTATCATATTCATTTAAACAAAATGAATGTTGTTGTTTTTTTTCTCTCCTGTTATTAGTCTTTTGTCTTTGGCTCACTCATATTTGAATTGGAAAATAACCGAAAGCGATTCTTGGCTTTCTTTCAAAAGCTCGTCCATAAAACTTTTCTGTTATCAGTTTTAAGGTTTCACTATTGAAGAGTAGATGAGCTCCAACACAACAATGGATTTACAGTAAAAACGGGAGCTGTAATTTATCGACTTTTCAACTAGACTGAAACCGTGTTATAGTTTCCTAAGAACTTAAATACACTTTACTCTAAAGCAATTATGTTGTGTGCTATTGTAATATATTTTTTTTCCTCAAAGTTGGTAACTTATATTAAGGTTTAAAGATATATATATATATATTTCAATCAAATGCGAATCTCGCTTCGTTGTTAGGGCTTAATAAAATTAATGCACTCAACTCACATATGTATGTATTTGTAAAACATTTATCATATATATTTGCATTAGCTTTTCCATGGACTTTTGCAATTGGTATTTATCATACGTATCCAATTAAATAGAAATGTATTAAACTGAACCAGAATAAAAACTTCTGACCGTTGTAAATGAAACAAGCCACAACCTAGTGGCTCAACGGCGAGTCTCCGAACTTATAATGTTAAAAATCAGGTTTCGATACCTGTGGTGGGTACAACACAAATAGACTGTTGTATAATTTTTTTGCTTCATAACAACCAAATAATATTGTTTATATTATGATTTTTTTGGTTTTCAACAGTGAACCAGATTTTGATATTATCAATGGTGATTACATATTATCAACAATGAACCAGATTTTGATATTATGAACAGTGAACCGGATTTTAATATTGTCAATAATGAACCGGATTTTAATATTATAGACATTGAACCCGATTTTGATATTATCAACGGTGATTACATATTATCAACAGTGAACCCGATTTTGATATTATCAACGGTGATTACATATTATCAACAGTGAACCGGATTTTAATATTGTCAGTAATGAACCGGATTTTGATATTATCAACGGTGATTACATATTATCAACAGTGAATCAGATTTTGATATTATCAACAGTGAACCGGATTTTAATATTGTCAATAATGAACCGGATTTTGATATTATCGACAATGAATCGGATTTTGATATTATCAACGGTGATTACATATTGTCATCAATGAACCAGATTTTAATATTGTCAACAGTGTACCGGATTTTAATATTGTCAATAACGAACCGGATTTTGATATTATCGACAGTGAACCACAATTTGATATTATCAATTCCGCAATTTTGGATTGTGGGTGAGCTACAATTATGTTAGTCCAATCGAACAGAATAGAAACAGCGATGGGTGCTGTTGACTGGCTGTCTTCTCTCTCTAGCCTATCAGTTCGAATTCTGGACGGCTCGCGCAGATGGCCTTTTGTTAAGGTTTGCGCCAAAAAAATCTAAAATACATTTAAATATAGATAAAATACTAAGCCGATTCCAATCAAAACAGATACTTCAACGTGATTTTTTTATATTTAAGCAAAACTGAGCACGTTTGAAGTGCTTAACGCATTTCTGACAATCGAAAGTTGTAACAAGTTCGACGTATGCATTTCGTTTTATTTTATTTTTATGAGAATGTGCGTGTTTATGATAGACAGTTAAACGATAAGCACCCGTGATGTTTAAGAAAGTATCCTGAAAGTTCGCTGAAAGCTAGGTTTAAAGTAGAAGAAGTACTAAATAAAGTAAAGTTAAGTGATATTCACTGAAAGCTAGGTTTAAAGTAGAAGAAGTACTAAATAAAGTAAAGTTAAGTG
>NW_013675041.1:6438-8457 GCF_000517525.1 Limulus polyphemus | reverse complement strand
TGTTGTTCATAACTAATCACTACAGTTTCATCTCCCTACTGTTGTTCATAAAGTGATGTTTACTGAAAGCTAGGTTTAAAGTAGAAGAAGTAATAAATAAAGTAAAATTCAGTGATGTTCACTGAAAGCTAGGTTTAAAGTAGAAGGAGTAATAAATAAAGTAAAGTTAAGTGATATTCACTGAAAGCTAGGTTTAAAGTGCTCACATTTTCGGAATTTCAATCTTAAGCTAAAAAATTACTTGAGAAACCCTAAAAGAATATAATAAAATATCCTTCGTTCCAAAATACATTCTTTATCATTGGCTGTTTTTCTCCAAAATAAAGTGCCCCCCCCCCCAGTGGTATGTTTGCAGACTTTACTCCTAAAATCCGGGTTTCGATACCCGTGGTGGGCAGAGCACTGATAGCACTTTGTGCTTTATAATAAACAACAATGACAAAATAAAGTTTCGTTTCAGAGTTAAAGATTGTTTATGGAAACTGATGTAAGTATTGTAGATAAACGCCACCTATGAATCTATAACCAATTAGAGTAATTTTCCTAATTCTATTTTCTCCATTAGTTCTTTTCTCGACTATCACTTTTGCTCCTCTGATACAGCTTTGAGCCTCCCTTTATATTCACGACAACAATTGAAACCCATGATGCTAATGAGATAGATATACGACTTGAGAGAATGACGGGTATCGGGAAAGATTTTTGCATGTATGTCACGTATTGCTGTGGTAGCAGTGATTATTTTAATATATGGCTCGGGATTGTTCAAAATGACACTCACACATTTCGTTTCTGGCGTTCTTTCAGTGGCCGGAAAAATAGACGTTTGTTATTACGAAAACCGTGGTTGAACTCCAGCATCTGGTATCATAGGCAGAGACTGTTGCCATGTTGATCTGGTTGAATCATATCACCATAAATCTACCTCCATGGTTGCTCGTTTTCATCTGTTACCGCCGCTTTTCACTCTCCTTTAGAATTCTGTATTTATTTTCTTATATAGCTTATTTGAAACGAATAACACGTAGAGAGATGAAACTGGAATGATTAGTTATGAACAACAGTAGGAGATGAAACTGGGTTGATTAGTTATGAACAATAGTAGAGAGATGAAACTGGAGTGATTAGTTATGAACAATAGTAGAGAGATGAAACTGGAGTGATTAGTTATGAATAACTTAGGGAGATGAAACTGTAGTGATTAGTTATGAACAACAGTAGGGAGATGAAACTGTAGTGATTAGTTATGAACAACATAGGGAGATGAAACTGTAGTGATTAGTTATGAACAACATTATGGAGATGAAATTGGGTTGATTAGTAAATTTTACTTTATTTATTACTTCTACTTTAAACTTAGCTTTCAGCGAACATCACTAAATTTTACTTTATTTATTACTTCTTCTACTTTAAACTTAGCTTTCAGTAAACATCACTAAATTTTACTTTATTTATTACTTCTACTTTAAACCTAGCTTTCAGTGAACATCACTAAATTTTACTTTATTTATTACTTCTTCTACTTTAAACCTAGCTTTTAGTTAACATCACTAAATTTTATTTTATTTATTACTTCTTCTACTTTAAACCTAGCTTTCAGTGAACATCACTAAATTATACTTTATTTATTACTTCTTCTACTTTAAACTTAGCTTTCAGTGAACATCACTAAATTTTACTTTATTTATAACTTCTTCTACTTTAAGCCTAGCTTTCAGTGAACATCACTAAATTTTACTTTATTTATTACTTCTTCTACTTTAAACCTAGTTTCTAGTGAATATCACTAAATTATACTTTATTTATTACTTCTACTTTAAACCTAGCTTTCAGTGAACATCACTAAATTTTACTTTATTTATTACTTCTTCTACTTTAAACCTAGCTTTCAGTGAACATCACTAAATTTTACTTTATTTATTACTTCTTCTACTTTAAACCTAGCTTTCAGTGAACATGACTAAATTTTACTTTATTTATTACTTCTTCTACTTTAAACCTAGCTTTCAGTGAACATGA
>NW_013675041.1:0-6428 GCF_000517525.1 Limulus polyphemus | reverse complement strand
GTAGAGAGATGAAACTGGAGTGATTAGTAATGAACAACAGTAGGGAGATGAAACTGTAGTGATTAGTTATGAACAACAGTAGGGAGATGAAACTGTAGTGATTAGTTCTGAACAACTTAGGAAGATGAAACTGTAGTGATTAGTTACGAACAACAGTAGGGAGATGAAACTGGAGTGATTAGTTATGAACAACAGTAGGGGATGAAACTGTACTGATTAGTTATGAACAACAGTAGGGAGATGAAACTGGAGTGATTGGTTATGAACAATAGTAGAAAGATGAAACTGGAGTGATTAGTAATGAATAACACTAGGGAGATGAAACTGGGTTGGCTAATTATGAACAACATGTAGGGAGATGAAACTGGATTTATTAGTTATGAACAACAGTAGGGAGATGAAACTGGATTGATTGGTAATGAACAACAGTAGGAAGATGATACTGGATTGATTAATTATGAACAACAGTTAGGAAGATGAAACTGAACTGATTAGTTACTCTAGCAAAAGTACCCGTCCCCAGTGAGGGAAAAGTTTAAGTTAATCTAGCAAAAGTACCCGTCCCCAGTGAGGGAAAGTTTAAGTTAATCTAGCAAAAGTACCCATCCAAAGTTTAAGAGCCGCTCAACAATAGCATACGGTAAACCTACATTTTCATTCTTTACGTTATGTCACATTTTGATATATGAATGATAGTGTTAGTAATTCCTAACAATTTAGTGTAGAATATTCTGCTTGTAAAATAGAATTTGGCATTAACCTTAATCGTGCTTGTTCTCCTGTCATTTCAAAAGTGAATGTTGAGCTTTGCCTGCGTGCGCAGCTTTTCAAACAAGAGATAGACGAACGCTCGGACAGACACCATGGTTCGCAATATTTATCAGATAGATAGATATTTATAACTTTTGTTTGTCACATTATCTAGACCATTTTCATGATTGTTTTCCTATTACCTAAGATGCTAAACTTATATGAATAATTAATGATACACATCGATATATATTAATTTATTAGAAATGCATCTTAATTCATATTTGTTTTAAATAATTACTTTAGTGAATTATTACACACACACATATATATATATATATATTTGTTGTTAGATGTAGTATTTAAATTTTATAAATATTTGTTATCATGTATTATTGCCTTGGTTAGGTGTGAAGATTCAGATAGAATCACAAAACGTAGTCGTTAGGGCAACATTATAAACAACAGTTGTTAGGGCACAAAATGTTATCAATTGGTTGTTGCTAAGGTATCTGTCTCTTAGATAAAAAAATGGATTTGTAACATTCTTCTGATGTATCATTACATTTGTATTAACGACTGTTTGACGACGTAACAAGAAACTGAAAATTTCCTTAAACTTACTCATCATTCTAGCTTGAATTAATTTTATATCTTACCAATAAAGATATTAATACCTTAAAACCAACAAAGTTAGCTTAGAAACAGGGATATTTATACCTTAACACTGAAGAACGTAACACCATAAAACCAACAAAGTTAGCTAAGAAACAGGGATATTTATACCTTAACACTAAAGAACGTAACACCATAAAACCAACAAAGTTAGCTTAGAAACAGGGATATTTATACCTTAACACTGAAGAACGTAACACCATAAAACCAACAAAGTCAGCATGGTAGCAAATGGAAATTTATAGTTTAACATAAAATAGCTTATCACCAGTAACACGGATCAGGTTAGTATTGTAGATGGCAGTGTGTAAAAAATCTAACAGCAAAAGAAACAGCTCGTTGCAAACAACAACAACGAACGAAAAAGACACACAGTATGTTGATATAAAAGTTTTGTACTGATTGGTTCGGAACATATGGTAATCGATACAGCATTGTATGTCCAATCAGAAAACTCTTTTCGTGTCTCAGTCATTACTGGAGTAAAGCATCTCGAGCAATAGTCGAAATGTGTAAAAACAGCCAACATCCTCACTAAAACCAGGTGTTATACCGTACTCTGCAGACCAAAGTTTTAAACTGGAATACCACATCAAACCAGAAGAGTGATGGGCAATCCAACCAATCAGAAACCAGAAACTCTCATTGATATTCGCAGGACTGGTCATCCATCAAAGACGAGTTAAACTGTGTATATGAAAAATATCTACACATCGAAATGTGCAATACAAGCGCATTAAACAAAGCCGAAAGAGTAGCAAACACGCTTGATGGGGGGGGGGGGGAGGTTGGAAGAGTTTCCTAATCGAGCGAACAAAAGTAGAAAATGCGGTTAACTTGAACAGAAATACTGGACCATCAATCTCGAGCAAAAAACACGCTAGAAAAAAAAATACACACATTAAATCCTTCACAATAAATAAAGCCGGAAGAGCGGTAAACACAAGTTAGGAAGGATAAAGGAAAAACACGACAATTCCAATAAAGGCTGAAAGTGAGAAAGCAATGAAACTTAATTTTACGCATTATCGATAAATCAATTTAAGAAATCGTCTCTAAGTTTCGGTGGATGAGATTACAAGTTCTAATTGACGTCATTAGAACCTCGAATCTACCAAAAGAGCTTTTATTTTTCCTTACTTAACTGGTGAATAGGAGAATATTTTCTGTAAAAGTATAAGCCTTAAAACTAAGGACTCCTTTTGGAATCAGTATTCCGTATATAAAGGTGTTTTGTTGTTGAGCGCCAATTATTCAATTAATGGAAAAGTTTACAGTTTATGGTTAGAACGCGTGGTGACATTACGTTGTATTTTTACAGTTGTTTACTTGCACGTTTGTTTGTTTTGAAAATTTGTTCGGAACTACACAAGGAATACCTGCGCATATCCGTCGCATTAGGGCCAATGGACAGACTACAAGAAAAGCAGTTGGTCAACAGCGCTCACCGCCAACTCTTCGGCTACGCCCTTGTGACCGATTATCGGGATCTGACCGTCACCCTTACAACTCACTCGCGGCCCCAAAGTGCGGAGTTTTTCGGTAACGGGACGCGAGCCATATATTCTCACAGATTAAGAGGATAAGAACAACCATCATAATGCTTGCAAAAGATATGAATATAAAGAGATTGGTAAAAGACAAAGTAGACGACAATTCGTTTCTTGAATTTGTCACAAGACTACCAGAGAGCTATCTGCTTTGGCGTCCATAATTTAGAAGTGATAGAATAGAGGGAAGTCAACACCACCCACCGCCAACTCTTGGGCTACTCTTTATCAACGAAAAGTGGAAATGGCCGACACATTATAACTCCTCCACGGCTGAAAGGGCGAGCATGTTCGGCGACGAGACTCGAACCCAGCAGTTTGTGAATCGAGCGTCCTAAGCATCAGTTCAAGCAAGGCCCAGTAAATGATGAAGGAAGTAAGGATTCAAATAAGAAACCAAGTGAGCTTGAAGAGTGATATGACGTGGATGATAAATAAATAATTAGCACCACCTAATTTTGAGAAACACGACGTAAAAAAAAAAGGTAAAAAGTGGATTTATTTGTTTTTGTCGAAAAGCTACACGATAAATATCTGTGCTGGGTACACCTCAGGGATCGAAACACTAAGTTAAACGTCATAAACTCTCAAGCGTAGCGATACACCACCGGTAGACTAGGTTGAGAAAGTATAACGCGCCCACGTGCAACTTAAAATGCGGAGAGTGTTCAGCTGCATCACGTCTCTAACCTTAGACCAATCGATTCGTAGCCGGCTCCGTTCTGAAGAAATTCCCGTAATTGACATTGTTTACCATATAGTATAACGTAACAGTTGTATATACGTACATATACATATATATATACATACGCATAAGTAAACTAATTAACAGTTGATAAAAAGGAGTTTTATTTTACTTTTTGATATTTTTTTTTTGCAAAAACATTATTAGACGCTTGTATATACATATATATTAACTGATTACAGAGACACCAGACCTGCTAGCGTGAGATTTTAACAACTTTGTAACTACGCCACACACATCCTGACAAGTACCGAAAAAAATTACAGATAATAAAATATTTTAAGCCTCAGTTGTTGTTGTTTTCTTCAGAATTTTCTCGAACAGTTAACAAAGGGACATCAGCGAATAGAAGGTTTCAATTTTGAACTAATAGACTTGAGAGAAAGAAGCTAGTCAACCGCACCTCCGCCAACTCTTGGGCTACTCTTGCGTGACCGAATAGTTGGATTTCACTGTCACTAATAGCACTCCCACGGATACAAACTTCGGAGCGCGTTTGAGTGACAATGGGCTGCGAACCATAAACCAATGGATTCACAGTCCATGCATATTACCCTGTGGGCCACGCCCGGCCCAAATCCAAAAGAATCAGTTAAGATAGAATTATGTCCGAAAAAACAATTTCCATAAACAGGATTTGGAACAACAACAAAATATAAATGCCATTAGACACTGACCAGGTCATTAGACTCTGACCAGGCTAGACTCAAGTCGTAATGAATCTCGTCTCAATAGCAAAAGACTGAGTAGCAGTCAATGCTGCAATAGTTTGATACGATAAAACTTGACATCTGTGTATATCGACACGTTTCGTTGCATTAGCCTGTCAACTTCAAGGTCCAACCATGCCTGATAAACAGTTTATCTGTGCAGAAACAAGCTAATTACAAAACTTTCTGTTGCCACCGGACCAAAACAAGACAGATTCGTCTTGTTGATTACTTGAAACAAAGTCTCTTTGCTTCATCAGCTCCTTGTAAATAGGCTGATTTTTATGTTAATTTTATTATTACAGAGTTATTTTTTTTGAGTCGACTATGACGTATCTGTTGCTGTTTTTTTTTTTTCTTCTGATAGTCACATAAATAATTATTTTCGCCTGTAATCAGTAATTGGCTGAAATGCAATACAATTTTGTTGTGTTTTTAACCTTAAAAGTCTCCTTCAGTGTTTTCTGGTGATACTTATAATATTAACGTGTAGTATTTTTGGGTTTTTAACTACTTGTTGCATTGTTATAATTTTTACTACACATTTCTCACCACTCTCAACCTAAACCGATGTCCCTTACACCTAACTTCATAACACATGCTTTAGATTTGTTTCAGAGAACAGAAAATATCGTGGTGAAAGTGAATTAGATATTAGACATATTCATAAATCCTTATTCTTCTTTAAAAATATTAATCATCGACAGGTAATGGTCACTAAGTTACATGAGGAATGAAATTTTAACCATAGGTGTTTTGTATTATAAATAACTCTACTTATAATTATAAATATTGACTTTTTTGTTTTGAATACGAATTAACATATATAAAATTGGGAAAATCATGTTTTGAGTTTGGGTAGATTAGCAATTAACGTACTTGGCTGCAAATCTGAAATTCCTACTTCCGAACCGAGATATGCCGAAAAAAAAACGTTATAACTGTGGCCGTTAATATGTATGATGATTTTTGTTGATGTTTTTGTTTTTTATTCACCACAGTGCAGGTATATTTATATAGGCTTTCAAAAATATGTAGCAGTGATATTACTAACTTATTGTTCGGTTATTCCATTAGCCTAGGATCAGGCATTACTGACTGGTTGCCACCCCGACTGTTGTTACCAGGTGTGTATTAGAGGTTGTTATAACTGAGCCTATGCGTTGCATAAAGGCGCCTTTCAGGAATGAACTACTAAAAGTGGACATACGTGTAGCATATTTGCCTGTCAACCAGCGTTAGTTATGATAGTTTATATTTTTGTATTATATCTAACAGGAAATATATTTTTTACAACAAATTATTCAACAATGTGTTTTAAACAAATAAAGGGCCATTGTTATTTTTTCATGGAAGAAAAGAAATTCTATAATTTCAATTCCACATGGAGAATGCACAACTGATAGAAATATGTTGAAATGTTCATTTTAAATCATTCTTTTGAAGATGTTGTGAGTGAAACCTAGGGTTGGAAAGATTGTGACTGATGGACAAAGCTCAACATTAAATGTATATTAGCTTCCTTACATAAACTGAAAGCTCCTATATATATATATATATTCGTTTTTAGGAGTGGAAACAGCATGGTTTAGTTTTTGTACTCTTCTATAGCGAAAGGAACATATAAACGTTCTTTTATTGGATAATTTCCATAGCTGGGCTAATGAGCGTTGATATAGTTGGAAATTCCAGTATTCAGCTGGTCATGTTACGGGTTGGAAACTCAAGCATTCAGCTGGTAATATTACTGTTGGAAATTTCTGTGATCCTCTGGTCATATTACGGGTTGGAAACTCCAATATTCAGCTGGTCATGTTACGGGTTGGAAACTCAAGCATTCAGCTGGTAATATTACTGTTGGAAATTTCTGTGATCCTCTGGTCATATTACGGGTTGGAAACTCCAATATTCAGCTGGTCATGTTACAGGCTTGGAATTCTAATATCCTGCTGGTCATATTACGGGTTGGAAACTCCAATATTCAGCTGGTCATGTTAC
>NW_013675040.1:13940-25713 GCF_000517525.1 Limulus polyphemus | reverse complement strand
AGAATACTTTTATTTGTGACCATAAAGTCTCTGTTATTTGGGTTAAAATAGTTTTATTTATGACAATAAAGTCTGTGTTATTTGGGTTAGAATACTTTTATTTGTGACCATAAAGTCTCTGTTATTTGGGTTAAAATAGTTTTATTTGTGACAATAAAGTCTGTGTTATTTGGGTTAGAATACTTTTATTTGTGACCATAAAGTCTCTGTTATTTGGGTTAAAATAGTTTTATTTATGACAATAAAGTCTGTGTTATTTGGGTTAGAATACTTTTATTTGTGACCATAAAGTCTCTATTATTTGGGTTAAAATAGTTTTATTTGTGACTATAAAGTCTATATTATTTGGGTTAGAATACTTTTATTTGTGAACACAAAGTCTCTATTGTTTGGGTTAGAATACTGTTACGACAGCGGAAGTCACGTGACGCTAGTAACACGTCATGAGCTTCTAGAAAAATCATGTCCCTTCGTGAAGCCTTGAGTGTTTACTAGATGTATGGTATTCTTGTATATAAGACCGCCAAGAAGTGACGGCAACAATGTAATTGAATTTCAGACAGAGATAGAGACGACAATTGAGTCAAGCGCGTGAATCGTTCGTTCGTTGTGAATTATAGCGTTTGTTTAATTTATAGCGTGACTGTGGAAATTAAGTGTATTGTAAAGTTGTATTGGGAAAGAATAAACTAGTTTTATTTAAGAAAGGACTTGTATCGCTAAAGTTTCTTCGGAAAGAATTTTTACGGAAAATTAACAAACGAACAGAAACGTAACAATACTTTTATTAGTAACCATATAGTCTCTATTATTTGGGTTAGAATACTTTTATTTGTGACCATAAAGTCTCTGTTATTTGGGTTAGAGTACTTTTATTTGTGACCATAAAGTCTCTGTTATTTGGGTTAGAATACTTTTATTTGTGACCATAAAGTCTCTGTTATTTTAATAAGAAAATAATGATAACCCAATTAACAGAGACTTTGTCGTCACAAATAAAAATATTCTAACCGAAATAATATAGACTTTATGCCACAAATAAAAGTATTCTAACCCAAATAACAGAGACTTTATGGTCACAAATAAAAGTATTCTAACCCAAATAACAGAGACTTTATGGTCACAAATAAAAGTATTCTAACCCGGTATCCTGGAAACAGTTGATAGTTTGTTTGAACGTATGTGGATACACGCGGTATCCTGGAAACAGTTGGTAGTTTGTTTGAACGTATGTGGATACACGTGGTATCCTGGAAACAGTTGGTAGTTTGATTGAACGTATGTTGATACACGTGGTATCCTGGAAACAGTTGGTAGTTTGATTGAACGTATGTGGATACACGCGGTATCCTGGAAACTGTTGGTAATTTGAGTACTTTTCAGCATTGGATCAATTCTGTAGTCCACATACTAAAGTTATTTGGTCAGTCAGTACATTTCCACAGTGGATCATTATTGTAGTCCACAAAATGTTGTTAAAAACTAAATAAATAAATAAATAAACTATAAGCACAATGCTGACTTAACAAAAGATTGTGTTTTGGTGGAATCCTTTTTCAGCTCCAACGTACTACAACTGTATATACTCTATTACTGTATATTAGTGTCTCTTTTATAACAAACGTATTTAAATTTAGCCTATGTATCTTTAATTTATATGTGCAGAAATCTATAGTAAAGAAATTGATACCAAGTGTATCCACATACGTTTAAACAAACTACCAACTGTTTCCAGGATACCACGTGTATCCACATACGTTCAAACATACTACCAACTGTCTCCAGGATACTACGTGTATCATACGTTCAAACAAACTACCAACATTTTCCATGATACCACGTGTATCCACATATATTCAAACAAACTACCAACTATTTCCAGGATACCACTTGTATTTAAATACTTTGAACAAAGTACTAGTTTCCTCAGACATTTGTTTTATACTACGTAACACTATTGTTACGACAGCGGAAATCACGCGATGTTGGGAGCATGCGCGCTGGAGTTTCTAGAGGGATCATGAATTATCGGGGAAGACCGAGTTTGTTCAGGACGCCCTCGTTTTTAGTATATAAACCTGGCGAGAAAACTTGCGGGGTTGACGAGATAGATAATTGAGTCAAGCGAACATTAGGCACCGTAAGTAAAGTGTGTGAATCACTGTGATTTATTGCGTGTGTTATAAAAGTAGTTAATTTAAAGCGACGAGAAAAATATTGACTGCGGAAATTCAGTGTATTACTAAAAGTTGTATCGAGGAAGAATAAACTGGGTTAATCAAGAAAGGACTTGTAACGCTGAAGTTCCTAATAAAGAAATTATACCGGAAATTAACAAACAAGCAGATACGCAACGCTATATAAAGTGATTTCAGACACTTGTATTATACAACGTAACAGTATATATATAGTGATCTCAGACACTTGTATTATACTACGTAACACTATATATAGTGATCTTAGACACTTGTTATACTACGTAACACTATATACAGTGATCTCAGACACTTGTATTATACTATGCAACACAATATACAGTGATCTCAGACACTTGTATTATACTATGTAACACTATATAAAGTGATCTCCGACGCTTGTATTATACTATGTAACACTATACACAGTGATCTCAGACACTTGTATTATACTATGTAACACAAGATATAGTGATCTCAGATGCTTGTTTTATTCCACATAACACTACATAAAGTGATCTCAGATGCTTGTATTATACTATGTAACACTATATAAAGTGATCTCAGACACTTGTATTATACTATGTAAAACTATTTAAAGTGATTTCAGATGCTTGTATTATACAACGTAACACTACATAAAGTGATCTCAGACAATTGTATTGTACTATGTAACGCTATATAAAGTGATCTCAGACGCTTGTATTATACTACGTAAGGCTATACACAGTGATCTCAGACACTTGTTTTATACTATGTAACACAAGATACAGTGATCTCAGATGCTTGTTTTATTCCACATAACACTATATACAGTGATCTCAGATGCTTGTTTTATTCCACATAATACTATATACAGTGATCTCAGATGCTTGTATTATACTACGTAACACTAGATACAGTGATCATACAGCTACGGTTACTGAATAAAATACTTTCAAATAATACAGACAACATCTTACATTCAGTGATCCCTCTGTTTAACAAGATGAGAATTTGGTAAAAACAGAGGCACTCAGTACCCCTCTTTATCCACTGCAAATATAAAACATACTGGGAGTGATAGAAATACAAATGAGAAATGAAAATAATTTCTGAACAGTGTAACTTGTGTGGTGAGGGAGATCATGTTCGTGAGTTTGTATTTTTGATTTTTATTGGTGATTTTTTAGGAAACATTAAATCGAAACCTACTTACCTTGATACTTGACTTAGTAAATATAATTACAATTTTCTATTAGATATCGAAGTTGCATCTCGGCAGACATGGCCATAGATAAATTACATAATTCAACTGAAAAACTAACACTTTACTAACTTTCTCCACACTTATTAACAGAGACAATGAAGAATTTCAGTAAATAAAAAGAAACATTTGTTTCGTTTTAGAACAGTTCTCGTGATCATTAAACTTAGTAGTGTCTTTAATCACATGAAAAGTTGAACCTCACACATCAACAAAGAACAATTTGAACTTTCTCTGCTGTGTTGATCATCACACATTAACAACAAACAATTTGTACTTTCTGTACAGTGTTAATCCTCACACATCAATAAAGAACAAGTTGAACTTTCTGTGCAATGTTAATCCTCACACATCAACAAAGAACAGTTTGAACTTTCTATGCAGTGTTAATCCTCACACATCAAAAAAGAAAAGTTTGTACTTTCTGTGCTGTGTTAATCGTCACACATCAACAATGAACAGTTTGAAGTTTCTGTGCTGTATTATTCCTCACACATAAAAAAGAACAATTTGAACCTTCTGTGCTGTGTTAATCCTCACACATAAAAAAGAACAATTTGAACTTTCTGTGTTGTGTTGATCCTCACACATCAACAACGAACAGTTTGAACTTTCTGTGCTGTGTTGATCATCACACATTAACAAGGAACAATTTGTACTTTCTGTACAGTGTTACTCCTCACACATCAACAAAGGACTATTTGAACTTTCTGTGCAATGTTTATCCTCACACATCAACAAAGAACAGTTTGAACTTTCCGTGCAATGTTAATCCTCGCACATCAAAAAATAATAGTTGGTTCTTTCTGTGCAATGTTAATCCTCACACACCAACAAAGAACAGTTTGAACTTTCTGTGCAGTATTAATCCTCACACATAAAAAAACAACAACAATTTGAACTTTCTGTGCTGTGTTAATCGTCACACATCAACAAATAACAATTTGAACTTTCTGTGCAGCGTTAATCTTCATACATCAACAAAGAACAATTTGTACTTTCTGTGCAGTGTTAATCCTCACACTTAAACAAAGAACAATTTGTACTTTCTGTGCAGTGTTAATCCTCACACATCAACAAAGAATAATTTGCACTTTCTGTGCAGTGTTAATCCTCACACATCAACAAAGAATAATTTGAACTGTCTGTGCTGTAAAAACTTGTAAGTAAAAATGACAAAAACATGGAAAATAAAAACGAAAATAACACCATACACTAACCATGTTTTGAGTACATGTTAAACACTGTTTAGGTAATTTAATTATTGTTATGAATTTATATTAAATACTGTTTACTAATCTTTGGCATGTTCATATCTTTAAATACAATATTCCAACAATTTACCTACCTTGTATAATGTGCAGTTGAGCAAGAAAGTCCAAGAATTCCTGTTTTGCTATAATAGTAAAAAGAAGATGATGAAAAAAGCATTTACTGTTGAATAAAATTAACCTTGGAACCAAATGCATCGTATATGAATAAATATAGTCTTAGTGCTACAATTAGATCTTACGGTGTTCAGTGCTTGATCAAAATCGAAAATATTTTACTGAATTCTGATTGAAGAAATCACCAGAACCGATTCTAACTTGTAAATGTGATTATAGGAAGAGGAATATCAGGTGAAATTAATAACTTTGAACTATTTTATACTACAGGAAAATTTCAGTGACATAAGAAATGGTTTGAAGACTTTTGGATAGCTAGCAAGATTTCACATGAATGATATAGATAAAAATATATATAACCAACAAATACTGATTTATAATGTATAGCCACCAAATACTGATTTCTAATGTATAACCAACAAATACTGATTTGCAATGTATAACCAGTAAATTCTGCTTTATAATGTATAACCAGTAAATTCTGCTTTATAATGTATAACCACCAAATACTGATTTGTAATGTAAAACCAACAAATACTGATTAGTTATGTATAACCACTTGTACCATTTGTACTTCTTGCCACTGTTGTTGACTTTCCTGTACTTACTGCTGACTTTCCTGCAACTGTTGGAGACTTTCTTCCTGTTTCCTTTCTTGTTCCAGTTGCCACTGCTGTAATCTCACTTGTTTACTTTGCTATTCGAGTTGCCACGGTTGCTGGTTTTTTTGCCGATGCTGTTGTCTCTCTTCTTGTTTCTTTTCTCGTTCTTCTTGTTTCTTTTCTTTTTCCTCCAATTACTGCTGTAGTCTCTTTTCTTGTTTCTCTTCTCGTTCTTCTTGTTTATTTTCATTTTCATCCAAGAACTGCTGTAATCTCTCTTCTTGTTTCTTTTCTCGTTCTTCTTGTTTCTTTTGCTGTTCTTGTATTGCTGCAATCAAATCTGCTAAGCTGTAGTTTGATTTGCCACATCTTCTTTTTTGTTTACTTACAATCCCACTTCTGACACCAATTTGCTACGTATCTGCTTGTTAGTTAATTTCCCTTGAAATTCTTTTCGAAAAACTTTCTCCAGTCAATACGTTTGTTATCTCGATAACAAAACACACACTTCATATTACCGTCACTACCACTCACTTGACTCAATTATCTGTCAAACTCTCTATCTATCGAATTCTTCTTTATTTGCCGGGCTTATATACTAAAAAAGAGGGCGCCTGGTAACGACTAGAGTTGCCAGGACAATTCATAATCCTTCAAGAAACTCATGACGTGTTACAAGAGTCACGTGACTTCCGCTGTCGTAACAGTATTTTCTCCATTATAGATTGCAGAAGGTTGGTGTAATGTTTCATGGGTTCTCTATAATATAGATGACGTCATATTTGGGTTATGTTTTATGGCTTTTATTGGAATTTGGATAGCCCAACACCAATACACAGCTGACTAACTGTATTTGTCTGAAAATTTTTGTATAATCCACTTTGAAAGTTTAAATTACCTAATAAAAAATCCAGTGAAATATTGTTACGACAGCGGAAGTCACGTGACTCTTGTAACACGTGATAAGTTTCTAGAAGGATCGGGGAACATCACGAATAATCCAGTATTTGCTAGACGCCCTCTATTCCTGTATATAAGCGCGCCAAATAAAGCGAGACAATTAATCGGAACTGGAATAGCAGACAGAGAGATTGAAGATATAGACAGATAATCGAGTCAAGCCATAAGTAAAGTGTGTAAATCATTGTGAATTATAGCGTATGTTAGGTTAAAGTGACTGTGGAAATCAAGTGTATTGCAAAGTTGTATTGAGAAAGAATAAACTAGTTTTATTTAAGAAGGGACTTGTATCGCTGAAGTTCTTCGGAAAGAATTTTTACGGGTAATTGACAAACGACCATAGTCGTAACAAATTCGTGTCAGAAGTGGGATGGAAAAGAAAAAAATGGAAACGAGAAGTGGCAAATCAAACTACAGCTTAGCAGATTAGATGGCAGCAATACAAGAACAGCAAAACAAACAAGAAGAGAGATTACAGCAGTTGTTGGAGGAAAAGAAAAGAAACAAGAAAAGAGACAACAGCACTGACAAGAAAACCTGCAACAGTGGCAGCTTGAATAGCAAAATAAACAAGAGAGACTACAGCAGTGGTTGGAGGAGAAAAAATAAACACGAATAGAGATTACAGCAGTGGCAACTGGAACAAGAAAGGAAACAGGAAAAAAGCCTCCAACAGTTGAAGGAAGGTCAGCAGCAACTACAGGAAAGTCAACAACAGTGGCAAGAAGTACAAATGGAAAACATTAGTAAATTTTGAAAAATGAGAAAAGAAACAAGAAGAGAGATTACAGCAGTGGCAACTAAACGTGCAACAATGGCAGCTCGAACAGCAAAATAAACAAGACAGATTACAGCAGTTGTTGGAGGAAAAAGAAAAGAAACAAGAAGAACGAGAAAATAAACAAGAAGAGAGACTACAGCAGTGACAACTGGAACAAGAAGTACAAATTGAAAAGCTTAGAAAATTTCAAAGTGAATTAAATACATTAAAGGATGATTTATTGTATTTTACACAAGGAGGATACATTAACCATCGACTTAATCAGCCCCAGACAAAGGCCCTTCCAGACCCCGCAGCTAAACTCTAATGCAGACATCTTCAGTCTTGTTAGAAGTCACATCCCAGATATGATTATCAGCAATAGGGGTGATCTAGTACGAAGGAAGCCACAGGAATAAGATTGGAAGGCACCGTGTGAAGCATATAGAGCACAATTTTAGCTCCTGGCAGAGATGAATGGATGGAAAGAGGAGCAGAAAGCTGTATATCTGGCAACAAGCTTGAAGGATCAACCACTACAAATACATCCGACGACAGGCACAACTATAGAGCACTCGTAGCTGCTTTAGAACTCAGGTATGGAACCCAAAATCCGTCTGAAGTCTACAGGGCTAGGTTTAGGCTTAGAGTCCGTGCTAAAGGGGAGAACCTGCAAGAGCTGACACAGGATTTGGAAAGTATGGCACACAAGGCCTACCCAACTGCGCCCCCCTATGTCTTCAAGTTGTTGTTGAGGAATCAGTTTGTAGATGTATTGGAAGATACAACTGAAGATACAAGTAAAGCAAGCACACCCCTCTACTATGTAGGATGCAATGGCCAGAGCTCTTGAATTTGAATCCTACGTTAAGTCCAGCACACAGGTACCGAAGTTGATACAGTCATCAGGATTCAAGGCCAGAAAATGGCAGATTTCAGAGACGTTTGAGAGACATTGTTGGCACTGTAATAAACCTGGGCACAAAACAGCTCAATGCTGGCAAGTTCAACACAGGGAAGATGCCACAGCAGGAAAGGCTGCTACCCAGAAAGGTTGTGGGAACTGTGGAGAGCAAAGACATATGAGGAGCCAATGTAAGAAGAATACCACCAATAAGTCAGCCTCGGAAAACCAGGAGTGGTTGGTGCTGGAGGACGGCAACCAACCCCCATTGTGAAAGTCCCAACAGCTAAGGGTAAATTGCCAAGCACATATAGTGTCTACGTGACAAAAAAGCTGGATGGCCAAAGGTGCAACTTTTTCATAGATTCTGCATCTCAGCAAACCCTTGTGAATTTCAAAATGCTGGATCACAAAAGAGTACCAGAAGCTGTACAGAAGCTCGGTGGTGTGACAGGACATTATGCAAGGTTGTGGGGACCAGTGTTGGTAAATATTGAGCTCAGGAGCATGAAGAACAGACAGAAAGTATACTTGGCTGACATTGAAGACCAATGGCTGGTAAAAGTGACCTGAAACATCAAGTGTTGGGAACTGACAGTGAAAGTTATATGTCTACTTTGGCTGGTAACAATTACCTGAAACATCAGGTGATGGGAACTGACAGTAAAAATCGTGTGTCTATTTAGGCTGGTAACAATGACCTTAAACATCAGGTGTTGAGAAATGACATTGGAAGTCTTGAGTCTAGTTTAACTGGTAACAGTGACTTGAAACATCTGGTGTTCGAAACTAACAGTGAAAGTCGAGTGTCTGTTTAGGCTGGTAACAGTGACCCTAAACTTAAGGTGTTGGGAACTGACAGTGAAAGTTATGTGTCTAGTTTGGCTGGTAACAATTACCTGAAACATCAGGTGTTGGGAACTGACAGTGAAAGTCATGTGTATATTTAGGCTGGTAAGAATGACCTGAAACTAAAGGTGTTGGGAACTGACAGTGGAACTCATGTGTCTAGTTAGTTTGGTAATAATGACTTGAAACATCAGATATTGGGAACTGACAGTGAAAGCCATGTGTCTAGTTAGGGTGGTAACAATGACCTGAAATATCAGGTGTTGGAAACTGACGGAGGAAGTCATATGTCTATTTAGGCTGGTAACACTGACCTGAAACATCAGGTATTGGGAACTTACAGTGAAAGTCATGTGTCCTTTTAGGCTGGTAACATTGGTTTGAAACATCAGGTGTTGTGAACTGACAGTGGAAATCATGTGTCTTGTTTGGCTGGTAACATTGGTTTGAAACATCAGGTGTTGTGAACTGACAGTGGAAATCATGTGTCTAACAGTGACCTAAAACATTAACTGTTGGAAACTGACATTGGAAGTCGTTTGTCTATTTAGGCTGGTAACAATGACCTGAAACATCAGGTGTTGGGAACTGACAGTGACAGTCATGTGTCTAGTTAGGCTGGTAACAGTGACCCTAAACTTAAGGTGTTGGGAATTGACAGTGAGAGTCATGTGTCTAGTTAGGCAGGTAACAGTGACCCTAAACTTAATGTGTTGGGAACTGACAGTGGAAATCATGTTTCTAGTTAGGCTGGTAACAGTGACCTGAAACATCAGGTGTTGAGAACTGATTAAAATAGTCACATGTCTTGTTAATCTAGGTTAAAAATACTGACCTGAGACATCAGCTGCTGGGAACTGACAAAGAAATCCATGTGTCTGGTTACACTGGAGCTGAAGGACGGTGGGCTGTCTGTCACTTTTGATAGCTGAGCATTGCAGTTCTGGTCCAGAGGTATCATCTTTAGTTGCATCTTTTATCCACATGTTAGATGTTGTATCGAATGTTTCGTGGACCGAACCGATGAATTCTTTATCGTTTTGATTAACGACCAGAGTCAGAGATCCACTATTTTCCTCGCATATGTTTTCTGCCTCTTTCAGATTTAGTTGATCAGAGAACTGTTGAACACAGGATTCTTTGTATCCAGTCTGATGTGGTGGACAGGCTGTAAGTCGAGAGAAAAAGAACGATTTTTGTAATCATTCTGGAAAAAAGAAACAGTTTTTTATAGTTTGCAATAAGATAATATCATGAATAAAAAGTTTATCCTAAAGTTTACGGACAACAGTAATATATAAAGAGTGAGACATTTTTTGTCTTATGAAAAACAGAAATTCAGTAAACGGCAATCTTTACCCCGATAAATTGTATAAACAGTGTAAAACAAAGATATTATGCATAATTGTTATATTACTTAACTCACTGTTAAACTGATGAGAATTAAGACTGAGTTTAGTAGAGAGAGTTTACAAATGTTAACTATTAACACACTGGGACTTAATAGTAATAATTAAATTCAGAACTCTAGACAGCTTTTTTAGTGCCACAAAGATACTGTAAATACTATTATCGTGAATCAAATATTTGTTTATCAATCTTTTAATAATTGTATTTGACTAATTATGCAAATTACTATGAAAAACCAAACGTAAAGTATTCCATTTACTAGAGTTTAATTTGATAAAGATTTCATTCCCTAAGTTGTATGTATTTTCAGTTACGCGTGTGGTTTTGTATTTATTGCTTTTGGCTGTTTTTGTCGATTTAAATTGTAGAATATTTCTTATTTTCTCTAGCTATGTATATAAAGAACAGGTATTCGTTTCTCTATCTAGCCACTACCACCGTGACTTAGCAGTAAAATGTGATTTCGATAACCATGGTGGGCAAAGCAAAAATAGCCCAAACAACCAAATTGTCTATCTAGTGTCTTGACATCACATGTACGTATGGGGAACTAGCTTAAGCAATTTCGATAAAAAAAATAGACCTGGTTTACTAACAAAACCCAAACCGTGAAGCTAAGGAAATAAATACCAAACTAGGCGTGGGCACGTGTTATTTTTCTATAAAATTATAATTACACATATGTAGACAGAACATTAAACAAACTGGAACTTTCATAATAGTTTTCTCTGTATACTGTAGAGGTTAAGATTAAAGTACTTTTGTCAATGGTAAGCATGAGAGATTATACAGCGAAAAAATAAAGGTTCAATCTTTGTGGCAGACACAGCTCAGATGGCTCATTTTGCAGCCTTGTGCAGAAACAACAAGAAAACTGACAATTTTGTAATGAAGTAAATCCAACTGCTTCCCTCAGTTTATTCCCACAAATTAAAAAAAAAAATCTGCAATACAAAATCATAAGACAGTCACGTCATATATAATTTCTGAGGTTGTCCAAACATACAGCCAAGATTTAGTTAAAAAGTATCCACAGTTTATAGTAATGTTACGTATCTGTTTGTTTGTTAATTTCCCGTAGAAATGCTTTCCGACAAATTTCAGCGATACAAGACCATTTTTAGATTAAAACTAATTTATTCTTTCCTGATACAAACTTTGTAATACAATTAACAACTTTTATAACAAAGTCTCTTAATTTTACAGGACGTTTACTCTTCCATACTGGTCTCTGTCTCATTGGCTTCTGCTTCACGTGTGGTTCACCTGCTTCATCAGGAAATGTCCAATTATCGGTAACAGTCACATCAGTGGTAGTAGCTTTTTTAACGGCTTCACTGTTTCTCTTCTCAAAACCAGGTAGAGTTTCTTCTTCAACAGTGGCTTTTTCAGATGACATGTCTTTGGAAGCATCGATATTTCCATTGTTCGTTTTGTTCCAAGTGAAATGACTTGGGCC
>NW_013675040.1:11443-12940 GCF_000517525.1 Limulus polyphemus | reverse complement strand
TATTGCAGGTGCTGCACCATTCTTCCACATCTTGCCTCATACCTATCCAGTAAAATCTCTTTCGTAGGTGACTCAATGTCTTCTTAACTCCAAGATGTCTTCCTGTTAAACTATTATGGGATTGATGCAGCACAACTTCCCGTAACTTTCTCGGTATAACTGTTTGCCAGGTCATCACTTTCCTATCTGCAGTCTCCCATCTCAGGACAAGACTACCATCTTCAAGCTTCAACTGTTCCCATTGTGCTCAAAAGTTCTTTGTCACAGGGCTTAAGCAAGACACCTTCTCCCAAGCAGGGTGCAAAACACTTGCTTGTAGAAAATCAATTATTGGCATCAAATATTGGTCTTTCTCCTGCTCTGCTTTAATATCTATACCTGGTTCCACTGGTACCCGGTTAGTTCAACCTCTCTTTTGCAGCAACGTCTGCAGTCATTTTTGCAGGGTCTTCGGCTCACTCCGTCGGGATTTTCATAAGATTTTCTTTCTCAGTATTTAATATCATAACTATACTGGTCTATCTTTCCCATCCAACGTGCCAGTTGTCCCTCGAGGTTCTTTAATGATCTTAACCAGCGTAATGTAGCATGGTCTGTACTGACGGTAAACCTGGTGCCATAGAGGTAAGGATGGAAATATGTCAGGCTCTTTACTATAGCAAGGAGTTCCCTTCATGTTACACAGTAGTTCCTCTCTGGTCTACTGAAGTAAGCCACCATATGTTCGTTTCACCCACTTTCTGAGATAACACTCCTCCAACTCCGACATTATTAGCATCACAATCTAGTATGTACGGCAGTGAAGGATTTGGAAACTTTAAAAGTGGAGCTGAGGCCAATTTTTCTTTCCATGTCTTCAAAGCATACTGGCAAGAAACTGTCCATTCGAACTTCTGGCTTTTTGTTGTTAAATCATGTAGTGGAGCAACTACAGTTGAAAAGTACTTCACAAACCTCCGGTAATAGGTATAGAAACCCGAGAAACTTCTTAACTCTCTCACATTGTCTGGTTTTGGCCAGTCACGCACTGCTTTCACCTTATCAGGATCAGTTTGCACACCATACTCACTTACAATGTGACCTAAGTAATGCACCTCTTTCTGGAACAAGTAGCATTTCTTGGGATGGAGTTTGGGGTTTGCTGCTTTCAACCACTTGAATACTTCCTCTAGCCGGACATTTCCTCATCAAACGTTGTTGCAAACATAATGACATCATCCAGGTACACTAGGGCTATCCTCCATTGTAGGCCTTCCAGTACTCTTTCCATCAACCTCTCAAATGTTGCTGAAGCATTGTTAAGCCCGAGTGGCATCACACGGTATTGCCAGAGAACTTGGCCATAACTAAATGCAGTCTTTGGTTTATCTGCTTCAGCCATTTGCACTTGATGGAAACCTGACTTTAAGTCCAGAGTTGAAAACCACCTGGCTCCACTTAGGGAATCAAGAGTATCATCAATTCTTGACAGTGGGTATGAGTCCTTTTCAGTTATAA
>NW_013675040.1:8748-10443 GCF_000517525.1 Limulus polyphemus | reverse complement strand
AATTTTGCAATACACAGAATTTCCACAGTCACTTTAACTTCAATACACGCTATAATTCACAACGATTCACGCACTTTACTTATGGTCACTTGACTCAATTATATGTCTCTATATCTGTGTATCTGCGATTCTTCTCTCCGCTTTATTTGCCGGGCTTATATACTAAAATGGAGGGCGCCTAGAAAATACTAGAGTTGCCAGGAAAAGGCAAGATCCTTTGAGAATCTCATGACGTGTTACCAGAGTCACGTGACTTCCGCTGTCGTAACAGAATAAAGTAGTTTTAATTAAGAAAGGACTTGTATCGCTGAAGTTTCTCGGAAAGAATTTTCGGGATATTTTGAAACAAGCAGGTACATAACAATATTTAAAAAAAAATGTCAAACACACCCCGAGTCCTCAATGTGAACTCTGAAAAGGTAAAAGTAATAAAAACAAAAAATAGTTTCGAGAACTTAGCGGTGAGTTTGAACTTTCCACACTGATCTTTAAAAGACAAGGTTGACCGTTTTGTTTTACTTTTTATATTGTTTCCCCTTGAGTAGGGAGAATTTAAAACAGGCTCCTTCTACTATCATATTAAACATTCAAATCCACTTGTGTTAAGTTTGGTGAGATCAAACATCTAGATTGTATGAAAGGATGCTTGTGATTATCTTAGCTTACAATTGTCATGGTAACTGAAGTACGTTACCGTGTAATGTATTGTATTTAATCGTAGGTCGTGATTTGCACGTGAAAATATTTCTGTACTACATTTTTCTCAGTTACTTAAGGATGTATCTGTGTTATAGTTTCTTAATTTGGACGCCAGAGTGTATGTTTATCTACCCCGATTATAAGATTAAAATAGTTTTAAAATTAGCAAATGAAATATTATAAAGATCCGATATTAAAATTAAAATGTGTTTATTCCAGGTAATTTAAACCTGAATTTCTCATCTCTGAAAATATTGTTACGACAGCGGAAGTCACGTGACGCTGGTAATACGTAATGAGTTCTAAAAAGGTCGGGGAACATCACAAATAATCCAGTATTTGCTAGGCGCCCTCTATTCTTGTATATATAAATGCGCCAGACAATAGATAGAAAGCTAATTGCAGACAGACGAGACGGATAATTGAGTCAAGTGCAGTAGTAAAGTGCGTGAATCGTTCGTTATGAATTATAGCGTGTGTTTAAGTTAAAGTGACTCTGGAAATTAAGTGTATTGCAAAGTTGTATTGAGAGGGAATAAACTAGTTTTATTTAAGAAAGGACTTGTATCGCTGAAGTTCTTCCAAAAGAATTTTTACGAGTAATTAACAAACGATCAGAGACGTAACAATATCTTTACCGATTTTATAGGAAAATTTACATATTCCAGAAGACAGAGTTTTATGTGTTTTGTCAGATCGAACATCTGTAATTCAATATAATGTTGAAAAATTAAATTATTATGTAGATTATTATTATTGTAATATATATATTAACATTGTAATATTTCTCTTAGGATTCAGTAATCTTTACAAGTTTTTGCCGAAATAAATTTACTTCTCAAGAATTATTAAACCACGCCTCACTTTCTGGTAGTTATTTGAGTTAATATTAACCAAGTTTTCCTATATTTACTATGTTTTCCTATATTAACTAAGTTTTCCTATCCTTACCAAGTTTCCCTATTGTTACGCCTCCTGTCGTTACTTAATTTTCCG
>NW_013675040.1:4780-8090 GCF_000517525.1 Limulus polyphemus | reverse complement strand
CTTTATAACAACGAACGTTAACTTCAACAATACTTTCTGACTGCAGTTCAATTACTCACTACCTACACACACATTGTCACGTCACGCCGTGACCATCTTATATATACCAAACCACCCCAATCTAGCAAATACTAGAGCTCTCCGGAGGAACAGGATAGTTCTAGAAAATAGGTGGCGTGACACTAGTCACGTGACCTCGCTGACGAAACCCTATGTTTACATACGCCTGCTATGGCTCAGCTGAATCCTTGAAGGTTTACAAATAAAAAATATTGGGTTCGATTCTGGAACTGGGCATAACTAAACGTCAGTCACGGGAACTCTCACCCTAGTTTTCTACTGAACTGGGATATTCAACTATGGTATTACATACACTTTCTCGCGGAAATATTCCTGTAAGTATAGAGCATACTTTATAGAAATAGACATAAATATTTTCCACTGGCAAGTCAGGTGATACATCAATGTTACTATGTCCCATATTTTGTAGAGAGTTTGTTTGCTTGTTTGTAATTAAGGGGAGGGGCTTTTGTAGAGAGAGAGTAACTGTCAGTTACTTGGGTAGCACTTGCATTATGAGAAAAAAGAGCTCTCCAGTAAAAGTTCCACAAAATTCAGACGTGTTTGTGTGTGTTTGAAATAAATATTGTTTCACTGTGTTGTATATTGTGTCCAGTCTTTTTCTTTTTGGTTCAAGCCCTGCCGAGGTTTTGGAATCACCTGACACAACAAACAGCCCATTGTATAACTTCAAGTTAGCAACAAACCTTACCTTTATGCTGACAAATGAAACCCTTTTTCGAGAAACACTGTTCACCAATGAATGAGCAAGAATTCCCAGATAGTGCGAGAGACCCACACGTGTGTTGTTTTTCGTCCGCTTGGGGTTCCGGGAGGCAAGCAGTGTTAGCAAGAGCTCTTGTACTGTACTTCCAAACGTCCGAACCCGGATGAAAATATAACCCAAACCAAACTGAGCCTTCACTGTTCTGAATTGCGAGATTTCCTTGGAGAAACGGCACGATCAAAGAGCTCTGATGGGTTATCGTGGCCAAAAAACTACCGTCTTGTTCACATTCCGTGTGTGCGTCGGGAAAGACACGGAACTCTTTGACTATTTTATAGCACCAACCATCGAAGTAACTGTAGTCAGGCCTACATTGGAGGTCCAGTATGCCTAATGAGGAAATACACCATGTAAAACAAAACACTCAAGTTTTAAGTTGTACTGTAAGGACGAATGTGAACGATTTTAACAAACAATGTACAGTATAACAATACAATAATTTAACAATATAGAATATAACAGTACAATAATTTAACAATATACAGTTTAACATTAAAATTTAACAATATACTGTTACGACAGCGGAAGTCATAAGACGCTGGTAACACGTCATGAATTTCTAGAAGGATCATGTCTCTTCCTGGCAACTCTAGTCTTCTCTACGCGCCCTCTATAAGAGATGGCATAGATGATTGCAGACAGGCAGAGATAGAGACGGACAATTGAGTCAAGTGCGGTAGTGACCATAAGTAAATGCGTGAATCGTTGTGAATTATGGCGTATGTTGAAGTTAAAGTGACTGTGGAAATTAAGTGTATTGCAAAGTTGTATTGAGAAAGAATAAACTAGTTTTATTTAAGAAAGAGCTTGTATCGCTAATGTTTCATCCGAAAGAAATTATATGGGAAAGTAACAGAGACATTACAAATTGGTTCAGGAGTGGGATGAAAAAAAAAGAAGAAGCTGGAAACCAGAGGTGGCAAATCAAACTACAGCTTAGCAGATTTGATGGTGGCAATACAAGAACAGCAAAAGAAACAAGAAGAACAAGAAAATAAAAAAGAAAAGAAACTAGAAGAACGAGAAAATAAAAAAGAAAAGAAACAAGAAGAACGAGAAAATTAAAAAGAAAAGAAACAAGAAGAACGAGAAAAGAAACAAGAAGAGAGACAACAGCAGTGGCAAGAAAACCTGCAACAGCAGTGGTTGGAAGATAAAGAAATTAAACAAGATACGAGATTAGAGCAGTGGCAACTGGAACAAGAAAAGAAACAGGACGAAAGTCTCTAACAGTTACAGGAAAGTCAACAACAGTGGCAAGAAGTACAAATGGAAAACATTAGCAAATTTCAAAGTGAATTAAATACATTAAAGGATGATTTACTGCCTTTTACACGAGGAAGATATATTAGCCATCGACCTAATCAGCCCCAGACAACGGGAAGCCCTTCCAGACCCCGCAGCTAAATCCTAATGCAGACATCTTCAGTTCTGCCAGAAGTCAATTTCCAGACATGAGTGTCAGCAATACGGGTGATCTAGTACGAAGGAAGACACATGAATTCGATGGGAAGGCACCATGTGAAGCATATAGAGCACAATTTGAGCTCCTGGCAGAGATGAATGGATGGACAGAGGAGCAGAAAGCTGTATATCTGGCAACGAGCTTGAAGGGACAACTACTGGAAATACTTGGACAGTTTTCAGCAGACGACAGGCACAACTATAGACACTCATAGCTGCCCTGGAACTCAGGTACGGAACCCAGAATCAGTCAAAAGTCTACAGGGCTAGGTAGAGCTGGCACAGGACTTGGAAAGTATAGCACACAAAACCTACTCAACTGCACCACACGATGTCCTCAAGTTGTTGCTGAGGGTTCAGTTTGTAGATGCTTTGGACAGTCCACAACTGAACATACAAGTAAAGCAAGCACATCCCTCTACTCTACAAGATGCAATGGCCAGAGCTCTTGAATTCGAATCGTACGTTAAGTCCAGCACAGAGATACGAATGTTGGTACAGTCATTAGGATTCAAGGCCAGAAATGGTCAGCTTTCAGAGAGGTTTGATGGACTTTGCTGGTACTGTAACAAACCTAGGCACAAGAAAGCTCAATGCTGGCAACTTCAACACAGGGAAGATGCCACGACAGGAAAGGCTGCTACCCAGAAAGGTTGTTGGAACTGTGGAGAGGAAACACATATGAGAAGCCAGTGTAAGAATAATAATATCAATAAGTCAGCCTTGGGGAAACCAGTAGTGATTGGTGTTGAGATACGCACACCAAACCCCATCGTGAAAGTCCCAACAGCTAGGTGTAAAATGCCAAGCAAACATAGTGTTTACGTGACAGGAAAGCTGGGTGGCCAAAGGTGCAACTATGTCGTAGATGCTGCATCTCAGTAAACCCTTGTAAGTATCAAGATGCTGGATCACAAAGGAGTACCAGAAGCTGTACAGAAGCTCTGTGGTGTGACAGGACATTCTGCAAGGTTGTGGGGACCAGTGTGGGAAACTACT
>NW_013675040.1:2032-4388 GCF_000517525.1 Limulus polyphemus | reverse complement strand
CAGCATTCCGATCAAGGCCGTAACTTTGAATCAGCTGTGTTCCATGAATGCTGTAAGTGTTTGGCATACGAAAGACTAGAACGCCGCACTCCACCCACAATTTGATGGGATGGTGGACAGAAACTGACAAAGTTTTGTTATAGCTGACAAGATGACTGGGATGTCTTACTCCCTCCACTATTGATGGCCTATAGAACAGCAAAGCATGAAGAAACTGGATAAACTCCAGGAAAGTTGATGTTTCGTCGGGAACTTCGGTTGCCAGTGGATCTGATAACAGGAAGTCTAACTTACGAAGAGTTGCCTGAAAATGTGTCAGAGTTCGTGAAAGTGTTATCTGAAAGGATGGATGATATTCATCATCAAGTGCGCTTAAACTTGAACACGTCTGCTGATTCCATGAAGCTATGTTATGATATGAGATCTACCGAAGTTAGCTTTGTACCAGGAGACAAGGTGTGGTTGTATAATCCCAGGAAGACCAAAGGGAAGTCTCCTAAGTTGTCATCTCCATGGGAAGGACTATATGACATAGTGAATCGTCTCTCAGACGTACCTTTTCGAATAAAATGTGGTCGGCGAGGTAAGCCAAAGGTGATGCATGGCAACAGGCTTTGGCATTATCACGGTCCTGGACATTTCACTTGGAACCAAGTTAGCAATGGAACAAATGACGCTGCTAAAGACGTGTCACCTGAAATAGCCACTTTCGAAGAAGAAACTCTACCCGGTTTTGAGAGGGAAACGATGAAGCCCTAATAGAAGTTACTCCCACTGATGTAACTGTTACTGATAATAGGACATTTCCTGATGGAGCAAGTGAACCAGACGTGAAGCAGAAGTCAATGAGACAGAGACCAGTATGGAAAAATAAACGTCATGTAAAAATAAGAGATTTTGTTGAATTTTAATCTAGTGTTTGTTAATTCTGTACATTTAATTATTGTTAATTATCTATTGGTAAGTGGCTGTTGTTCGGGAAACTAAGGAAACGGCAGTGTTACGACAGAGGAAGTCACGTGACGCTGGTAACACGTCATGAGTTTCTAGAAGGAACATGTCTTATCCTAGCAACACTAGTCTTCTCTATGCACTCTTTATTTTTGTATATATAAGACGGCAAATGAAGTGACGGCATAGATGATGGACAATTGATTCAAACGTGGTAGTGACCATAAGTGAAGTGCGTGAATCGTTGTGCTTTAAAGCGTGTGTTTAAGTGAAGGTGACTGTAGAAATTAAGTGTATTACAAAGTTGTATTGAGAAAGAATAAATTAATTGTATTTAAGAAAGGACTTGTATCACTAAAGTTTCATCCGAAAGAAATTATACAGAGATTAACAAACGACCAGAGACGTAACAATACAATAATTTCACAATATATAGTTTAACAATGCAATAATTTAATAATACATAGCCTAACAGTACCATAATTCAACAATATACAGTATAATAATACAATAATTTAATAATATACAGTTTAACATTCCAATAATTTAACAATATACAGTTTAACAGTACAGTATTTTAGAAATAATATAACAGTATATGAATTTAACAATATACAATTTAACAAACAAATAATTTAACAATATACAATATAATAGTACATTAATTTAACAATATATAATATTACAGTACAATCATTTAGCAATATACAATATAACAGTACAATAATTGAACAGAATACAGTTTAACACTACAATAATTTAACAATATAGAATATAACAGTACAATAATTTAACAATATACAGTATAACAGTACAATAATTTAACAATGTACAGTATAACGGTACAATAATTTAACAATATACAATATAACAGTACAATAATTTAAAAATATACAATATAACAGGGTAATATTTTAAACATATACAGTATAATAGTACAATAACTTAACAATATTCAGTTTTATGGTACAACAATTTAACAATATATAATATAACAGTACAATAATTTAAAAATATACAATATAACAGGGTAATAAATTAAAAATATACAGTATAACAATAATAAATTTAACAATATACACTATAATAATAATAATACAATAATTTAAAAATATAAAGTTTAACAATACATTAATTTAACAATATATAGTATAACAGTAAAATAATTTAACAATATAGAGTATAACAGTACAATAATTTAAAAATATACAGTTTAACAATACATTAATTTAACAATATATAGTATAACAGTAAAATAATTTAACAATATAGAGTATAACAGTACAATAATTTAACAATATACCGTATAACAATAATGAATTTAACAAGATACACTATAACAATACAATAATTTCAAAATATACAGTTTAACAATACAATAATTTAACAATATTTAGTATGACAG
>NW_013675040.1:0-1032 GCF_000517525.1 Limulus polyphemus | reverse complement strand
AATATACAGTATAACAGTACAATAATTTAACAATATACAATATAACTGTACAATAATTTAACAATATGCAGTATAACAGTACAATAATTTAACAATATACAGTATAATAATACAATAATTTAACAATATACTGTATAACAGGATAATAATTTAACAAAATATAGTATAATAGTACGATACTTTAACAATATATAGTATAACAGTACAATAATTTAACATTATAAAGTATTACAACACAATTTAATAATATAATATCGTTAAAACAAAGTAATTTATGAGTGTAGTTGAATAATTTTACCTTTTAAAATTTCACACACCTAATCAAAACACTATCAGGATAAGGTGTTGTGAACTTTATGAAACAAATTTATATGTACGAAAGAACATACGCTTCTAGGATATTGACTAATTTTCAATTCCTGTGTACAGTGACATCGCTGAGATGCTAAAAAGTATTATGTAACAATAATAAACAATAATAATATATAGCAATATACAACAATAATATATAACAATAATGTTATAATGTATAGAAAGTATAATGCTAAAAAGTATATTATACATTTGAATTTTTAGCACAGAAAGTTGTGATATACGAAACAAGTTTGAGTTTTTAACACAGAAAGTTGTGATATATGAAAAAATTTTGAATATTTAACATGAAGAAAGTTGTGATATGCAAAAACAATTTTAACATACAGAAAATTGTGATATACGAAAAATTATGATATTTTTAACAGAAATTGTTCTGATATACGAAGCAATTTTGAATTTTTAACACAAAGTTGTGATATATGAAACAATCTTGATCGTTTTAACACATATAAAGTTGTGATATACGAAACAATCTTGAATTTTTAACACATAGAAAGTTGTGATATATGAAACAAGTTTAAATTTTGAATACAGAAAGTTGTGATATATGAAACAATTTTGAATATTTAACACAAAGAAAGTTGTGATATGCAAAACAATCTTGATCCTTTTAACACACAGAAAATTGTGATATACGAAACAATCTTGAATTTTTAA
>NW_013675039.1:19604-24718 GCF_000517525.1 Limulus polyphemus | reverse complement strand
CAACGCTAGAAACCGGGTTTCGATACCCGTGGTGGGCAGAGCACAGATAGCCCATTATGTAGCTTTGTGTTTAATTACAAACAATAACAATTCTTCTTTTTTTCTTCTATAGCCTTTTTTAATAATTTCTTTAAAACAAATGACTATTCGTTCAGGTTTTATTTTCTTCAGCGTAGTATTACAATTTTTATTTCCAAGTATAAATATTAAAATCATCCCAAGAAGTTCGATTATCTCAGCTGGTGCGTTGAAGAAAAAATCACGATCAGCGCGCGTTGAAACCCTTGACATTCAAATTGCACGAGCACGACGTCTGGCACCGTTCGACGTGCATCAGCCGAGTCGTACGTGGTTCTCGTGGTTTTTAATTGAAGATTTTGAACACAGATAGTCGACTTCAGATACTTCTGGATATAGAATTTTATCATTACATATAAATCAACTGAAACTCTAGAATGTTTTATTACTGGTTCAAAGATGAAACAAGGAATTCTGGGACATACTGTCCATCGATTGATAAATGCTTCATAATAAATCATTTGTTTACTAGTTCAGCAGGCGTGGAACATGTAAATTGTATTACTACTGTTTCCTGTAAAACTTTGGAGGTCTACTTGTAAAAACTGTGGTATTACATGTAACTGTAGTACAGTTTTTATTCCTATTATCATCAATTTTGGGCCCGGCATGGCCAGGTGGTTAGGGCACTCGATTCACAATCTGCGGGTTCGAATCCCTGTCACACCAAACAGGCTCGCCCTTTCAGCCGTGAGGGCGTTATAATGTGAGTGTCAATCCCACTATTCGTTGGTAAAAGAGTAGCCCAAAAGTTGGCGGTGGGTGGTGATGACTAGCTGCCTTCCCTCTAGTCTTACACTGCTAAATTAGGGACGGCTAGCGCAGATAGCCCTCGTGTAGTTTTGCACGAAATCCATAACAAACAAACAATCATCAATTTTAACAGGTATGTTACTATTGTTTGTTAAAAAAAAAACATTTTTCATAAAATACGCTCACGGTAGAAAGCTGGGAGTTTCCAGAACAACTTGGGTTAATGTTTCGGTCAAACTGAGAAAAATTCGAAAAAATTTTGAATGATTCCCCCCTCTCCCCGGTGCCTCAGCTAAAGATTGAGTTTAGATACTCGCGGTGGACAGAGCACAGATAGCCAAATGTGTAAATTTGGAGATAATATCAAAATTTGTATCAACACACACACACATATATAAATCCAATAATATAAGATTTTCAGTTTTTAAAAACTAATAAAATTAAAATTACATCGTGAAATGAATAAAGATATTTTCTGAGTCTTCGATAGCTTTTTGTAACGTGAGTTACAGTATTTCATGTTCTTTAATATATTTATACAGTAAAGGCCCTCTGGTGTCTAAGCGACAAGTCTCATAGTTTACAACGCTAAAATTCGGGTTTCGATAACTGCAGTGAGCACAGATATCTCATTGTGTAGCTTTGTAACAAAATATATAATAAGATTACTGTATGTGACCACTAACTGTACATTTATTTCTATAACACATGTGAGTCGGGTGTATACACATGAAACAATATACGATTAGAATCGGTTAACTTTGTTTATTTACTTGTTTACTAGTAGATATACCCGCGCCTCTCGTGTTATTTATTTCTTCGTTGAGATGGTAGTACGCCGTGCGTGTCCGTCCATAAGTCGCAATGCATGTCTACTGAACACGGGAGAACAACAGAGGTTCCCGTGCTACGCGCGGCATTAAACGTCTCTCTCGTTTGGCGTCGGTTTCAGGTGATAAGAATTGAAATGACTCGAATCGCTTGCTTATCCATTTATCTTGGAGCTTTGGAAATTCTTCTTGAATAACTCCATCTAAAATGATTCATCCAGCTCTTGGCAACAACTTGTGACGTCAAAACACCATACAGACAAACAAACAACTCTGTATTAAGTATACAGAGATAGTATTAAGAAAGATTGAGTTAAGAGAAAACTTGTTTATTTTTACTTCATTTCTGTTTATAAATCAATGTAATTTTTCATGTTTTCAGTCGTAAAAGATAAAAAAAAAACGTTCTCATTCGTCGTGATAACTTCGAACGGAACGGGATTCAACTGTTACGTACTTAGCGTCAGCAATGTTAAGGATAAACATTCAGTGTAAAGAACCTAAGCTTATATATATATTTATATAAACTTAAGAAGTGTTATTTTCAACCTGATGATAAGTGAGGCCTTGTCTGATGATAAGTGAGGCCTTGTTTGATAATAAATGAGGCCTTGTTTGATGATAAGTGAGGCCTTGTTTGATAATAAGTGAGGCCTTGTCTGATAATAAGTGAGGCCTTGTCTGATGATAAGTGAGGCCTTGTCTAATGATAAGTGAGGCCTTGTTTGATAATAAGTGAGGCCTTGTCTGATAATAAGTGAGGCCTTGTTTGATAATAAGTGAGGCCTTGTCTGATGATAAGTGAGGCCTTGTTTGATGATAAGTGAGGCCTTGTCTGATGATAAGTGAGGCCTGTCAGATTGCGAGTCGAGTGCCTTAACCACCTGGCCATGCCGCACATCTGTTGATTCGTAACGCTGGCTGACCCACGATAAGGCTGAAGCGGTTGACCTTTCACTAACCTTCCAATCGTGGTAAGCCTGGTAGTGGCAGTAACAATGAAAGAAAAACAAACTGTACTTAATAAACACACACTTGGGTATCTGTGAGGTATAGAAAGAACCCACAACTCCCATTCTTCTAACGTCTAGTAACAAAGATTACAGAATCGATGATAGTAGAACCACCCCCTCCCCTACCCGGTGGCTCAATAGTAAGTTCACTAGGCTTATAACACTAAAACTAGGGTCTCGTTACCCTCGGTGGGCACAGCACAGATAGCCCATTGTGTATCTTTTCGCTTGCAAACAAACAAATATATTGGTAAGTTAGCTTAATACAATTGTATGTTATAAGTATTACGTATTTAAAACCAAAACTGAACACACGTACAACGTCAGCTTTTTCGTCATGTTTTTGTCTGTGTGTCCTTATGTGTAATTTCTATAATGTAAAATTTCATATTTAAATAATAAAGCTGGTAAATAGATTAAAGTAAACGTAGAAGTGGAGTAAAATATTTTCGGTTGTGAAGTTTTTAACACATCTGTTGATTGTTTGTTTGTTTTGAATTTCGCGTAAAGCTACACGAGGGCTATCTGCGCTAGCCGTCCCTAATTTAGCAGTGTAAGACTAGAGAGAAGGCAGCTAGTCATCACCACCCACCGCCAACTCTTGGGCCACTCTTTTACCAACGAATAGTGGGATTGACCGTCACTTTATAACGCCCCCACGGCTGAAAGAGCGAGCATGTTTGGTGGGACGGGGATTCGAACCCGCGACCATATTGTGTCCTGTTCACACCACAACGAAGTTCCACACGGTTGTTAAGGAAAAACAAAATCGTTACTGTGTAAACTTATACATCGCGTCATAGCCTTGTCTCTTCTGCTATCCCAACATGTTAAGAACATCGGTGCAACAACTCATTGGCGGGCTAAGTGGAAAAGGAAGGGACCATCCATTAGTTACACGGAGTAATGCTGTAAATCATGCAGTAAATATTTAAAGTAAACTATTCTCAAGTTTTTACTGTAAACAGAATATTATAGAGTATAAAGTTTGGAAATTATTTCTAGTTATTTTGAATAATGAGACAAGTAAATAACACGAACAGTTGATTTTTTATATGACTCGCTGCTGTTCATGTGCTGAGCAAAATTTTGACTCTCGACTAAAGTTACATTGTTACTAATTTGTTTATTCCATCGCAAAGCTACATAATTGACTATCTGCGCTCCGCCCACCACGGGGAACCGAACTCCGGATTTTAATGTTGCAAGTCCTTAAACGTACTGATGACCCACTGGGGAAACATGTTGTTATTCAATCGTGTTTCTATTTTTAGATCCACGCTCTTCAGTAAAGCCAGGTCATCCATGTAAGAAAACAGAATTAATCCGTTCTAACTGTTCCTCTCAAGTGACGCCATGAGAGACTTCAGAAGATAACGGGAACTTTAACACATATAATTATTATTATTTTTGTAAAAGTTCTGTCCATTTCCAGACATTTAGTTTTCTCGCGATAATTTTTACAACATTAGTTTCATGAGATTACCGAGTTTTGTTTTCACTTAAAAGCGTGCCTTTGTTCAGACAAACAAGTGGCGCAGCGGTATGTCTGCGGACTTACAACGCTAGAAACGGGTTTCGATACCCGTGGTGGGCAGAGCACAGATAGCCCATTGTGTAGCTTTGTGCTTAACTTTAAACAAACAAACAAATAAAAATGTACCTGCATAAAGTCATAATTAGTCAAATAAATTTCTCCCCATTTGTCTTACGAAACGTATTAAATAATTATAAGTTTGTTGTAGAACACAATATCTGTGGCCTGCGGGTATCAATATTCGAATTTTGATATTATAATAAGCCCGCTGACGTACCGCTGAGCCATCGATGGGTAAATTGTAAGTCATTGATACCCTTCAGTGATTTGTTTATTGCACCTGCCCCTCCCCCAAGTGGTGACTCGGTGGTAAGTAAAAAACCGTGATTCCATACTCATGGTGTAGCTATGTGCTTAACTTCAAATCTGTGCACCTATCATCTTGTGGATCATACTCGTGGTGTAGCTATGTGCTTAACTTCAAATCTGTGCACCTATGATCTTGTGGATCATACTCGTGGTGTAGCTATGTGCTTAACTTCAAATCTATGCACCTATCATCTTGTGGATTATACTCATGGTGTAGCTATGTGCTTAACTTCAAATCTGTGCACCTATCATCTTGTGGATTATACTCGTGGTGTAGCTATGTGCTTAACTTCAAATCTGTGTACCTATCATCTTGTGGATCATACTCGTGGTGTAGCTATGTGCTTAACTTCAAATCTGTGCCCCTATCATCTTGTGGATCATACTCATAGTGTAGCTATGTGCTTAACTTCAAATCTGTGCCCCTATCATCTTGTGGATCATACTCATAGTGTAGCTATGTGCTTAACTTCAAATCTGTGCCCCTATCATCTTGTGGATCATACTCATAGTGTAGCTATGTGCTTAACTTCA